>NC_138318.1:44572500-44674250 GCF_965601325.2 Salmo salar | reverse complement strand
CAGAGCCATTTGCATTGCTAGGTATAGCCTTACGTTTGCCTAACTAGCTAACATTGAACCTAGCTAGTTGGTTAGCTTTAGCTACCTGTAGATTAATGCAGGGAAGTAACGTTATGAGTTGGGATTATGGTTCATTGTTTAGCTACATGTCTAAACAAAAGACTTCACTATGCGAGTAACCATTTCACTGGTACCGTTTACATTTACACTGAACCGATATGGTAAATCTGACCACAACTCTATCCTCCTGATTCCTGCTTACAAGCAAAAATTTAAACAGGAAGCACCAGTGACTCGGGCTATAAAAAAAGTGGTCAGATGAAGCAGATGCTAAACTACAGGACTGGTTTGCTATCACAGACTGGAACATGTTCCAGTATTCTTCCAATGGCATTGAGGAGTACACCACCATCAGTCACTGGTTTTATCAATAAGTGCCATCGAGGACGTCGTCCCCACAGTGGACCGTAACGTACATATCGCAACCAGAAGCCAAGGGATTACAAGCAACATTCTCACTGAGCTAAAGGGTAGGACTGCTGCTTTCAAGGTGCGTGACTCTAACCCTGAAGCTTTCAAGAAATCCTGCTATGCCCTGCGACGAACCATGAAACAGGCAAAGCGTCAATACAGGGCTAAGATTGAATCATACTACACCGGCTCCGATGATCGTGTTATGTGGCAGGGCTTGCAAACTATTACAGACTACAAAGGGAAAGCACAGCCACGAGCTGCCCACAGTGACACGAGCCTACCAGATGAGCTAAATCACTTCTATGCTCGCTTCGAGGCAAGCAACACTGAGGCATGCATGAGAGCATTGGCTGTTCCGGATGACTGTGTGATCACGCTCTCCGTAGCCGACGTGAGTAAAACCTTTAAGCAGGTCAACATTCACAAAGCTGCGGGGCCAGATGGATTACCAGGACGTGTGCTCTGGGCATGTGCTGACCAACTGGCAGGTGTCTTCACTGACATGTCCCTGATTGAGTCTGTAATACCAACATGTTTCAAGCAGACCACCATAGTCCCCCTGTGCCCAAGAACACTAAGGCAACCTGCCTAAATGACTACAGACCCGTAGCACTCACGTCCGTAGCCATGAAGTGCTTTGAAAGGTTGGTTAATTGCTCACATCAACACCATTATCCCAAAAACCCTAGACCCACTCCAATTTGCATACCGCCCAAACAGATCCACAGATGATGCAATCTCTATTGCACTCCCACACTGCCCCTTTCAACACCTGGACAAAAGGAACACTTATGTGAGAATGCTATTCATTGACTACAGCTCAGCATTCAA
This sequence comes from Salmo salar, assembly GCF_965601325.2. Taxonomy (NCBI): domain Eukaryota; kingdom Metazoa; phylum Chordata; class Actinopteri; order Salmoniformes; family Salmonidae; genus Salmo; species Salmo salar. The sequence goes on along the minus strand of NC_138318.1, from coordinate 44,672,945 downwards.
CACCATAGTACCCTCAAAGCTCATCACTAAGCTAAGGATCCTGGGACTAAACACACTCCCCTCTGCAACTGGATCCTGGACTTCCTGACGGGCCGCCCCCAGGTGGTGAGGGGTAGGTAGCAACACATCTGCCACGCTGATTCTCAAAACTGGAGCTCCCCAGGGGTGCGTGCTCAGTCCCCTCCTGTACTCCCTGTTCACCCCACGACTCCAACACCACCATTACGTTTTCAGATGACACAACAGTGGTAGGCCTGATCACCGACAACGATGAGACAGCCTATAGGGAGGAGGTCAGAGACCTGGCCGGGTGGTGCCAGAATAACAACCTATCCCTCAACGTAACCAAGACTAAGGAGATGATTGTGGACTACAGGAAAAGGAGGAACGAGCACGCCCCCATTCTCATCGACAGGGCTGTAGTGGAGCAGGTTGAGAGGTTCAAGTTCCTTGGTGTCCACATCAACAACAAACTAGAATGGTCCAAACACACCAAGACAGTCGTGAAGAGGGCACAACAAAGCCTATTCCCCCTTGGGAAACTGAAAAGATTTGGCATGGGTCCCTGAGATCCTCAAAAGGTTCTACAGCTGCAACATCGAGAGCATCCTGACTGGTTGTATTGCTGCCTGGTACGGCAATTGCTCGGGCCTCTGACCCGCAAGGCACTGCAGAGGGTAGTGCGTATGGCCCAGTATATCACTGGGGCTAAGCTGCCTGCCATCCAGGACCTCTACACCAGGTGGGTGTCAGAGGAAGGCCCTAAAAAATTGTCAAAGACCCCAGCCACTCCAGTCACAGACTGTTCTCTCTACTACCGCATGGCAAGCAGTACCGGAGTGCCAAGTCTAGGACCAAAAAGGCTTCTCAACAGTTTTTACGCCCAAGCCCATAAAAAACTCCTGAACAGGTAATCAAATGGCTACCCGGGACTATTTGCATTGTGTGCCCCCCCAACCCCTCTTTTTACGCTGCTGCATCTCTCTGTTTATCATATATGCATAGTCACTTTAACTATACATGTACATCTATCTCAATTGGGCCGACCAACCAGTGCTCCCCGCACATTGGCTAACCGGGCTATCTGCATTGTGTCCCCGCCACCCACCACCCGCCAACGCCTCTTTTACGCTACTGCTACTCTCTGTTCATCATATATGCATAGTCACTTTAACCATATCTACATGTACATACTACCTCAATCAGCCTGACTAACCGGTGCCTGTATGTAGCCCTCGCTACTTTTTATAGCCTCGCTACTATATATAGCCTGTCTTTTTACTGTTGTTTTATTTCTTTACTTATTTATTGTTCACCTAACACCTTTTTTTGCACTATTGGTTAGAGCCTGTAAGTAAGCATTTCACTGTAAGGTCTACACCAGTTGTATTCAGTGCACGTGACAAGTAAACTCTGATTTGATTTGATTTTACACCTTCTAACAAGCTATAAACTAACCAAAAACATTGTGTCGGAAGTTACTTTTAGTTGCCTGGTTTGCTAGGTTGACATATACTACATTTATTTGTATGGATAGGGTTGTTGGTGTTAAAATGCACCAGATATGCTATTTTGGACCACAGGCTGCTGATGTCATGCAGCCTGTCATTTTTGTGTTTTATACTTTTTCATACCGACAAAGTCAAGTTTTGATGTCGGATGATAATAGAATGTTCATGATGTCACTGCGACAACTGTCTACAGACATGTAGATAGAAGTAGTATAAACCAGTCTTTAGTCTTGAAATCTTTGGTTGTACACTACCATACTCACTGTTTAGCACATGGCCTCACATGCTTTAAAGAGATGGATGGGGTTAAGGCCTAAGAGGGTGTGAACAATGCTGAATGGGTGTAGACAAAGAAGAGTTCTCCAATAGATGTCCCAAAACATATAAGGGCCATTGCAGTGTGTATGAGATACCATTTTCTAGCTCTTAGTCTCTTCTTTTATCCAATGTAAAACAACACAATTACAAATTTTACTACATAAGACCAAATCGAGGTAGTCGGTCACAAATAGGCAGCCTGTATGACTTTGTGGCTGTGGTAACTAGTGACGACCTACAATAAGCTTGACCCGAGTTACTGCCCTGTTGAAACAGACAGCTTCATCAACAACGGTAATCTATGTAATGTGAAATGTGTATAAAAAAAATACCCGGTTTGATAAAATAGTAGGTTAATTAGCCAGCCAAGCTGACAAGTAGTACACTCAAAAAGCGTTGTCCTTCCTTTATAACAAAATGCATTTTACCTCTTGGCTGTCTTTTGTATCATCCCGTCACAGGCCCTCCCAGTCAACACCACCTCATAAGATGAAGAAGTATATTGGTTATGAGGATTGCCTGCGGCAGTTGTCAGGGTCTCAACTTCCTGTTGCGAGGTAGAATAGTAGAACTTCAAAATGTGGTTGTGCATCAGCAGTTTTTTCTCTTGTTATGTCAGTCACTGATAGTCACTCAATTAGCCCATGTCAGCAAATGTTTTTTTGATTGGTAAGTTAGTCTAGTGGCCAGCTATCTAAACTTGTAGCGGGAACCATTGATTTTGTTAGTCAGTTTTACTCAGATATCATATTTAAAACGGCAAACATTTCTCTCCACCCTATGGCAAGATTCAAAAGGCACTCGCACATCTGAGCAATCTTGTTACAGGTTCATGGCAACAGTTGAAACAGGATGAATGAAAAAAGGAAACCGCACACTGTTCTTGATAGTATCACTGATATTTAATAAGCTTACGTAAGCTTATTAAATATCAGTGATACTATCAAGAACAGTGTGCGGTTTCCTTTTTCTCCACCCTATGGCAAAATGTATAAGATTGCAACAGATTAACTCTAAAACTTAAAAATGTGCATTAAATAAGTTATAAAATTGCTAAATCTTCTCTCCGTCCCATGGCGGCCCCCTTCCTGATGAGTTCAGATTTCTTGTGACCCCACCACAGTCAAAGTTGCCCATACCTGCTCTAAATGGCATTCAAATTTGACTAGACACAACTTTTTACTTGTATTGTCTTTTTTTATTATTGAATTGAATGGTATCAAACCCTGTGTATTCTGCACCAGGATTCAGGGAACTCCTGTTTTATACAGGACACCATACAGGAAGGTATGACCACATGTTTGCCAAGGTAGCCCCATTACAACCAGACACAATGTTGATAGACACAGTATCTGTATCAGCTGGGAATGACAATGAAAGGTGAAAGGTGCATTGTTATATTAGCAGAACAATGCTTCTGTGATATTATGTAAAAACGTGTTTATTCTACACGGACCTCTTACTGCGTTAGAAAGTTATCAAAACACTTAGTTTAGAATATCTACATAAATTCAGCAATTGCATTATTCTCATATTACTCCGTAGGCTATTGATCTATTCAAAGTTTCCTCTGGCATCTCACAATACATCTCCCTGTAGTTATTGAACTCAACATGCATGAGGTTTGTTTGTTGTGATTGAGTGGGGGGGAAACAACTGCGGGCAACGTTCTGACAGATGGTTGTGTCTTGATGGTGGCAAGGACACACCCAAGAAACACCCACATCAAACCACACCCCCAAACCGACTCCCGTTTGGCTTCTGTCATGGCCGCCAGCATTTCTTGAGGAGCAAGCCAAAAAACGAGGGTTAATCAGTTCCCCTTTAACCGTTCTGAGAATGGAAGTGAACATTTGCTTGTTCTGGGAAAGTACATTTTTAGGTTGCAGGGAGGTTCTGAGAAAGTTTTACTTTGGTTCCCTGAAAGTTTTCATTAACGGTCTGAGAACAGAAATGATAGGTTATTTGGAGGTTTTTTAGTAACTTTCTTAAAGCTTTCACTGAATGTTTTAATAAGATTTTTAATAACAATGCTAGTTTAGGTTAACTGTTTTGAACTCCAAGTACAGATACAACACATGAAAATGTATTTGCTTAAGCATTAATCATGCAAACACTTGATTGTGGCACACAGCATCAGTGAGAGTCAAACCTATGATCTTCTGTTCTCTATCCATGGAATTAGTCCACTGCCCCACCCGGATGGAGCTAGCAGTCCATGTTTTTTTTTAAACTCATACAAAGCTGTTCATTTTAGTCTATTCAAACAGACCCCATTTCAAAGGAAACAAGCACTCATTAAGATCAGGTGTGGCCAATTAGTGGACGTGACCAAAAACACCTGAACACATTTAACAAGATAGAGGATAGAGAGTTTTGCCTAGAAAAGAATATATATGTTTTTCAATAACATACTTGAACGTTAGTAATGTTTTCTTGCATTTTTTATGGAAAGTTTTCTAATGTTCTGAGAACATTACTTTAAATAGAACCATGAGGAAACCGGCAGAAATCGCTATGCTGAAGTACTGAAATTCCCACAGAAAAACTGTGTTTATTAACGTTTTCTGAACATTCTGAAAACATGACTTTAAATAGAACTATGAGGAAATGTTACGTAGAAGTATTGAAATTCCCACAGGAGAATGTTGTTACGTAACATTCTCTGAACTATTTGAGAACATTTCCAATATCAAGCCAGTTGGAGAACATTCCTAGAACAGTCCCAAAATGTCAATTAAATGTAACCATGTTTGAACTTTTAGGAAATGTTCCGTTAAAGTAATGAAATACGAAGAAAATAAAGTTATTTGTCAAGTTCAAATACATTTACATTACATTTTAGTCATTTAGCAGACGCTCTTATCCAGAGCGACTTACAGTAGTGAATGCATACATTTCATACATTTTTTTCCCCATACTGGTCCCCCGTGGGAATCAAACCCACAACCCTGGCGTTGCAAACACCATGCTCTACCAACTGAGCCACAAATGTGCTGAGAATGTTACAAAGTAACTATCCTTCACCATTACCAGAATGTTGTGGGAAGTTTATACAAAATAACCATAGGACAACCACGCTCTCACCAAGCTCTAAGAAATATATTGTTCTCAGAACGTTATGTGCTAGCGGGCTATATCTACGTGCTAACATGTCCCTCCTTGCTCTGGCAGTTCAGTAGTTGTGTAGGTATAGCTTTGAGAATCTTTACACTGACTTACTCCAGTCAGGGTGATTAGCTGTTCCTTATTACACTGAATAAAAATATAAATGCAACATATAAAGTGCTGTTCCCATGTTTCATGAGCGGAAATAAAAGATCCCAGAAATGTTCCATACGCACAAAAACCTTATTTCCTTCTAATTTTGTGCACACATTTGTTTACATCCTTGTTAGTGAGCATTTCTTGTTTTCCAAGATAATCCATCCACCTGACAGGCATATCAAGAAGCTAATTAAACAGCATGATCATTACACAGGTGCACCTTGTGCTGGGGACAATAAAAGGCCACTCTAAAATGTGCAGTGTTTTCACACAACACAATGCCACAGATGTCTCAAGTTGAGGGAGCGTGCAATTGGCATGCTCACTGCAGGAATGTCGACCAGAGGTGTTGCTAGATAATTGAATGTTAATTTCTCTACCATAAGCCGCCTCCAACGTCGTTTTAGAGAATTTCGCAGAACGTCCAACCAACCTCACAGCCACAGACCACGTATAACCACGCCAGCCCAGGACCTCTACATCTGGCAGGTGGAGGATGCCAGTCACCCGGATAGCTGATGAAACTGTGGGTTTGCACAACCGAAGAATTTCTGCACAAACTGTCAGAAACCCTCTCAGGGAAGCTTATCTGCGTGCTCGTTGTCCGCACCAGGGTCTTGACCTGACTGCAGTTCGGCATTGTAACCGACTTCATTGGGCAAATGCTCACCTTCGATGGCCACTGGAACGCTGGAGAAGTTGGCCACTGGCACGCTGGAGAAGTGTGCTCTTCATTCATTTTTTAATTTTTTCATGTAACCTTTATTTAACTAGGCAAGTCAATTTAATTCCTGTCTTCATGAATGTATCCAGGTTTAAATAGTAGCGGGCAGATGGTAGATAGCGTGTATGGCATCATGTGGGCGAGCGGTTTGCTGATGTCAACGTTGTGAACGGAGTGCCCCATGTTGGCAGTGGGGTTATGGTATTGGCAGGCACAGGCTACAGACAACAAACACAATTTCAGAGATCCTGAGGCCCATTGTCGTGCCATTCTTCCAACGCTGTCGCCTCATGTTTCAGCATGATAATTCACGGCCCCAAGGATCTGTATACAATTCCTGGAAGGTGAAAATGTCCCAGTTCTTTCATGGCCTGCATGTTTGGGATGCTCTGGATCAATGTGTACGACAGCGTGTTCCAGTTTTAGGCAACATCTAGCAACTTCACACAGCTATTGTAGAGGAGTGGGACAACATTACACAGGCCACAATCAATAGCCTGATCAACTCTATATGAAGAAAATGTGTCGTGCTGCATGAGGCAAATGGGGGCCACACCAGATACTGACTGGTTTTCTGATCCATGTCTCTAGCTTTTTATTTTAAGTATCTGTAACCAACAGATGTCTATCTGAATTCCCAGTCATGTGAAAAAAATTTAATTGACTGATTTCCTTATAACATCTTTTAAGTTGTTGCATATTGCTTTTATATTTTTGTTCAGTGTAATAGAGCTGACTATCCCTTGTCCTGTCTCCTGGGTGACATCATGTACTGTCTCCTGGGTCATATCATGTCCTGTCTCCTGGTTGACATCATCTCCAGTCTCCTGGGTCATATCATGTCCTTTCTCCTGGGTGACATCATGTCCTGTCTCCTTGGTCACATTATATCCTGTCTCCTGGGTGACATCATATCCTGTCTCCTGGGTCACATCATGTCCTGTCTCCTGGGTCACATCATGTCCTGTCTCCTGGGTCACATCATGTCCTGTCTCCTGGGTCACATCATGTCCTGTCTCCTGGGTCACATCATGTCCTGTCTCCTGGGTCACATCATGTCTAAGGGATAGCCCGCTTTTTTTCAATTTTCGCCCAAATGACACCCAAATCTAACTGCCTGTAGCTCAGGCCCTGAAGCAAGGATATGCATATTCTTGGTACCAGGAAACAATTTGAAGTTTGTGGAAATGTGAATGTAGGAGAATATAACACAATAGATCTGGTAGAAGAAAATACAAAGAAAAAAACAAACCGTTTTTTTCTACCATCATCTTTGAAATGCAACAGAAAGATCCCATTTCCAGCCATCACTCTGGTTGTAATTCCGATGGTGTCCATAAGATGGCAGCACTGTAAAGATAACTTGAAGTATGAGTGAACTACATGACATTTAGTGTGAAGTCACCCAGGTACACTTGGGCAAATCGTGAAGGAGACACTTCATATTACATTTTTCTGCAAGAATATCGACAAATCTGTATACTTTTGATTCAGCTTTTCCAGTATTAGCAGCCATATTATAAGTTCAACATTTGCAAAACAACCAGTTTTCATAACTTCATAACTCTGAATATTCTTATAATTTTTGTCCAAAATGAAAAGGCATGCTGTCCTACAAGGTTAGTAGCTACATATTACGACAGATACATGGTTTCCAGATACTTCCGTAAAGCCCAGCTCATTGGCTATCTAGCTAGCTTTGTTTGACCCCGATTGGTGCTGATTTGACAAAGTTAGAGTCGTTCAAGTGAAGACCGCCCACGTCATCGTCGTGGCATGAAGGCGTCGCTCTCTGACCAAATATGGTGTCCTATAGAATATACAACACCCCTAATGATATAGTGAAGTCTCGTTATGTTCTAGGATTTCACTGGTTGAAACAACGTTTAGGGTAAGATTTTCACAGATTCCTTTCTTTGCAAATTGAACGAGTGGAAATACAAAATCGATCGTGCATGCTATATGGACCATTTTAGGATATGAAAAAGGATTTTATCTAACAAAACGACACTTCATGTTATCTCTGGGACCCTTTGGATGATAAATCAGAGCAAGATTTCAGAATGTAAGTACACATTTCATCCTCAGAGGTGAATTTATCAAACCTATCGCGGTGAAAAAAGTGTTTTGTTGTTAGGAGCTCTCCTCAAACAATATTACGGCATTTTTTCCGCAGTAATAGCTACTGTAAATTGGACAGTGCAGTTATATAACACAAATTTTACCTTTCAGCCAATATAAGACACTTATACGTTCCGACATTTGTTGTTTCTCTAAAATCTACGATGGTGACACAAGTCGCTGAATGATTTACAACTGTCCCGTTGACGAGACACTGATCCCTATTGGAATTTTAGCAGCCAGGAAATGGTGAAGCGATTTCTGCATGGTGTATCTTTAATCTAGCAAGAACACATCCTACAAGCAGGAAGATACAAAAATGGATGCTAACCTACAATGTGCCTATGTGTCATAACAACATTTGGTCAGTTGAACAGCACCATGTTACTACCTTGGCAATAGCTCCCCTGTCACCTCCCTAGTGTTGAACAAAATGCTTTGTTGTGTTTTGTTGCTCCTACTTAGTCCTGAATTCCTCATCAGCACTCCTGAAAGGCTGGTATATTCCCATGGCACTTTCACTTCCTCTGTCAGACAGTTAGGTTTTTTCAGATTCTGGGTTCAGGCTCGGGGGGCGTGCCCAGAAGATACCACTCAAATAGGAAGTGAGAAGAGAGAGTAACAAAAGAGACAAGGAGGGGAGCATGTGTTTGTGGCTTGGCTGCAACAACACATTTCAACATTACACCACTTAACCGTTGGTTCCTGTTCTCTGTAATGCACACAGAAGAGTCATCAAGCCAATAAGCCCTTGGTAATGTCAACAATACCTCTTTAGGAGTGTGATGATAACACAAGTAGGGTTGTGATGATCATGGAATTTTTGATGATGGTCATTGGCCAGTCAAATGACTGCGGTCACCGCAATAACCGTTCAAATAGCATTCTTTAAAATATTGACACAGATTTTCAAATTTCCTCCGCTCCTGACTGCATGTGCTGCTATAGAAATAGAATGAATAGAACGGGCATCACCATTCAAGTCAATGATGGCGTAATGGGTGTGCTGGCAGCCATTGCGAGTGTACTCATAGGAGCAAAGCAGGAAGTAAAAGCAGGAAGTGTACATATCAACATGTCCTGTGATTTATTGATTAAACTCACATATACATTCCATGGCATGAGCCACATCAGTTAACATAATTTGAATGAACATTCTACATTACCATGGACCAGGCAGCCATTTTGAGTATACCCATGAGTTTACCAGTCAACTTGCCAGGGTTAGAGGTTCCAAGACCATTCTATTCATGTTTTGTTTGTTTCAGCAAGGGGTAACAAAGTTTCATCACGTCGTTAAGAGTCTATGTTATCGCAGAAACTGACTCAACCGGCATGAATGCCTGGCCGTCCCGTCTTCAGTCAGCTGTTTGTTCATAAAAGATCAACAAATATAATGATTTTAAGCGGTTATGACGGTTTATTTTATTTTCATGATGGTCTTCATCCATAACCATCGGTTGGTTACATGGTTCTATGGTAGTTTACTCATTGGTCATTGTTCCAATATTTGCACGTGGCTAGGAGATGATACGTTTGCAAATACAGTTGCCATGTGTGACTGACTGTCTGCATATGAATGCACTCTGGGCTCAGTCAATTGAGTGACAAATTTTACCCTGAGATTGGGAGATGATTAATGGACTTAGTGATAGCCAGCCAGTATGTGTCAGACCAGACGGGAAAGTCAAGTCAGACATACAGTACTAGACACACTAAGAACATCAGCTGCATTAACCTTACAGTACCTTAGCATTGACATTAGCATCAATATTAATGATGATTAAAAACAAACAAAACCAATTTCTCTCAATGGATTATGAACTATTTCTTTGAAAACTGGTGAGATAAAGACAGATATGAATGTGCCCCTCATAGACAGTTTGTGTGGAACATGCTCTTTGATTGGGGCTAGTTATACCAGATAGGGCCTTTCGGTGCGGTGGGGGCCAGCTGTGTCGCTATAGTCACTATCTCGTTAATGATGAAGGCCTGACCAACTGCATGAAACAAATCCACTGGAAGACACGAGAAGAAAAGATAAGGGAATGAAGAAAAGAACATACACTATATATACACTATATACACACGATATATACACTATGTACACACACTATATATACAGCAGTATGTGGATACCCTTTCAAATTAGTGGGTTCGGCTAGTTCAGCCACACCTGTTGCTGACAGGTGTATAAAATCGAGCAATCTCCATAGACAAACACTGGTAGTAGAAAGGCCTTACTGAAGAGCTCAGTGACTTTCAACGTGGCACCATCATAGGATGCCATCTTCCCAACAAGTCAGTTCGTCAAATTTCAGCCCTGCTGGAGCTGCCCTGCTGTTATTGCGAAGTGGAAAAGTCTAGGAGCAACAACGGCTAAGCCACACATGCTCACAGAACGGGACCACCGAGTGCTGAAGTGGGTAGCGCTTAAAACTCGTCTGTCCTCGGATGCAACACTCACTACTGAGTTGCAAACTGCCTCTGGAAGCAACGTCAGCACAATAACTGTTCGTCAGGAGCTTCATGAAATGGGTTTCCATGGGCGAGCAGCCGCACACAAGTCTAAGATCACCATGCGCAATGCCAAGCTTTGGCTGGAGTGGTGTAAAGCTTGCAGCCATTGTACTCTGGAGCAGTGGAAACGTGTTCTCTGGAGTGATAAATCCCACGTCACCATCTGGCAGTCCGACGGACTAATCTGGGTTTGGTGGATGCCAGGAAAATGCTACCAGCCCAAAGGCATAGTGCCAACTGTAACGTTTGGTGGAGGTGGAATAATGGTCTGGGACTGTTTTTCATGGTTCGGGCTATGCCCCTTACATGCGGACTACGTCTGCATGCACCATCGCATGCATGTTGATTTTGTCCATCCACACCAGACGCAATCAGGACACGCAGGTTGAAATATCAAAACTAACTATATTAATCTGGGGACATGTCGAAACACATGAAACATTCATTAACCTTTAGCTAGTGTAAGGGCTGTCTTCAGGAATGGACCAAAATGCAGCGGAGTTAGTATTCATCTTTCAATTTAATTAGAAAGAACACTATAACAAACAAAACAAGGAAACTGACAGCCAACAGTTCTGTCAGGTGCAAACACACTAAACAAGAAACAATTACCCACAAACCCCAGTGACAAACAACTCCTACATATGTGACTCCCAATCAGGAACAACGATTCCCAGCTGTTCCTGATCAGGAGTCACAAGACACACACCAGACTGCCACGTCCTGACCCCCAAACTACTACACCAGCTCCATCTGCTGGTCAGGACGTGACAGTACCCCCCCCCCCCCCTCAAGGTGCAGACCCCGGAATGCACCTAACCACAACAACAAAAAACCACCAACAAACAAAATCCCCAACAAAACCCTAAAACAGTAACCCTAAACAATAAGGGAGGGAAGGGAGGGTGGCTGCCGTCAACGACGTCACTGTGCTACACCCTCCCTCCCCAACCCACCTATCCTGGAGGCGGCTCAGGCTCTGGCCGTTCCAGGCAGTCTGGGCAGTCTGGCAGCTCGGGGCAGTCTGGCAGCTCGGGGCAGTCTGGCAGCTCGGGGCAGTCTGGCAGCTCGGGGCAGTCTGGGCAGTCTGGCAGCTCGGGGCAGTCTGGGCAGTCTGGCAGCTCGGGGCAGTCTGGGCAGTCTGGCAGCTCGGGGCAGTCTGGGCAGTCTGGCAGCTCGGGGCAGTCTGGGCAGTCTGGCAGCTCGGGGCAGTCTGGGCAGTCTGGCAGCTCGGGGCAGTCTGGGCAGTCTGGCAGCTCGGGGCAGTCTGGGCAGTCCGGCAGCTCGGGGCAGTCTGGGCAGTCCGGCAGCTCGGGGCAGTCTGGGCAGTCCGGCAGCTCGGGGCAGTCTGGCCACTCCGGCAGTTCGGCGCAGTCTGGCCACTCCGGCAGTTCGGCGCAGTCTGGCCACTCCGGCAGTTCGGCGCAGTCTGGCCACTCCGGCAGTTCGGCGCAGTCTGGCCACTCCGGCAGTTCGGCGCAGTCTGGCCACTCCGGCAGTTCGGCGCAGTCTGGCCACTCCGGCAGTTCGGCGCAGTCTGGCCACTCCGGCAGTTCGGCGCAGTCTGGCCACTCCGGCAGTTCAGCGCAGTCTGGCCACTCCGGCAGTTCAGCGCAGTCTGACCTCTCTGGCGACTGTTGACTGGCGGGCAGCTCTGGCGACTGTTGACTGGCGGGCAGCTCTGACGACTGTTGACTGGCGGGCAGCTCTGACGACTGTTGACTGGCGGGCAGCTCTGATGACGACTGTTGACTGGCGGGCAGCTCTGATGACGACTGTTGACTGGCGGGCAGCTCTGATGACGACTGTTGACTGGCGGGCAGCTCTGATGACGACTGTTGACTGGCGGGCAGCTCTGATGGCGACTGTTGACTGGCGGGCAGCTCTGATGACGACTGTTGACTGGCGGGCAGCTCTGATGACTGTTGACTGGCGAGGCTGGGTTGACACACTAGACTCCTGATGCGCGGGGCTGGTATAGGACGTGCCAGCCCGGAGACACGCACCTCCATGCTAGTGCGTCTGGCGGGAAACACCGGACCGAAAGGGCGCACTGGCGGTCTTGAGTGCAGGGTTGGCATCACCCCTTCCGGCTCGATGCTCCCCTTGCCCTGGCACCTGCGGGGCGCTGGTACTGGGCGAACTGGGCTGTGCGTCCGTATAGGCGAGATGGTGCGCACCTCAGCGTAACATGGCGCCCTCCACCTCGTACGCACCTCCCTGTAGTCACGGGTAGCTGGCTTACGGCTCTTCCCTGGCCTGGCCAAGCTACCCGTGTGCCCCCCCCCCAAAAAAATCTTGGGGCTGCCTCTCGGGTTTCCTAGCCAACCGTGTTCCAGCGTAACTTTCCCGATGGTTCCTCTGTCCAGCTGCCTCCACTCTCCTGAGTGCCTCCACCTGTTCCCATGGGAGGCGATCCCTTCCGGCCAGGATCTCTTCCCAGGTGTAGACTCCCTTGCCGTCCAGGACGTCCTCCCATGTCCATTCCTCCCTTTTTCTCTCCTGTAGCTGCTCCTTCCTCTTCCGCTGCTTGGTCCTTGTTTGGTGGGTAATTCTGTAAGGGCTGTCTTCAGGAATGGACCAAAATGCAGCGGAGTTAGTATTCATCTTTGAATTTAATTAGAAAGAACACTATAACAAACAAAACAAGGAAACTGACAGCCAACAGTCCTGTCAGGTGCAAACACACTAAACAAGAAACAATTACCCACAAACCCCAGTGACAAACAACTCCTACATATGTGACTCCCAATCAGGAACAACGATTCCCAGCTGTTCCTGATCAGGAGTCACAAGACACACACCAGACTGCCACGTCCTGACCCCCAAACTACTACACCAGCTCCATCTGCTGGTCAGGACGTGACAGCTAGCTAGCTTGGGATATAAACATTGGGTTGTTATTTTACCTGAAATGTACAAGGTCCTTTTTCTCCTGGATCTTTGTAGAATTTTGACCCATTCCGAGTCACACAAAATGTGTGTTCTCTACTCCAACAATTAATCCACAGATTAAAAGGGAATCCTAGTTATTTTCTAGTAATCTCTCCTACTTCAGTCTTCTTCTTCTTCTTTTTCTGTGGACTTTATATGGTGGTTGGAGTGTGGATCTCAATTCAGTTTCAACAGTCCATGTGGGTATATGCTCCTAAAAACTAATGAGGAGATGGGAAAGGTTGGACTTGTAGCGTGTCAAGCGTCACAAATAGAACCAAGTTCTATTTTAGGGCTTGGCTGCGCAGACGCTTGCGAGAAGTTTGGACGAAATTCTATAATATGTATGTGTACATTTATCTTGCAACACTCGGGCGCGCAATGTGGGCGGTGTGGTCAGCATGTTAGTTTCATAAATCTTAACGCTGCAGCATGCAATTACATTTTAGACGATTCTGTGCTTCCAACTTTGTGGCAACAGTTTGGGGAAGACCCTTTCCTGTTTCAGCATGACAATGACCCCATGCACAAAGCGAGGTCCATACAGAAATGGTTTGTCGAGATCGGTGTGGAAGACCTTGACTGGCCTGCCCAGAGCCCTGTCCTCAACTCCATCGAACACCTTTGGGATGAATTGGAACGCTGACTGCGAGCAGTGCCCGACCTCATTAATGCTCTTGTGGCTGAATGGAAGCAAGTACCTGCAGCAATGTTACAATATCTAGTGGAAAGCCTTCCCAGAAGAGTGGAGGCTGTTATAGCAGCAAAGGGGTGACCAACTCCGTATTAATGCCCATGATTTTGGAATGAGATGTTTGATGAGCAGGTGTCCACATACACTACATGACCAAAAGTATCTCCCAGAGACAGAGGGAGGGAGAGAGTGGCGAGGTCCACTCCATGCTGCGGTGAGATTGGCTTTACGTCTCCAAAGAGCTCCACCTGCTACCAGGCCAGCCCTCGCCCCTTTCGGTCCCACTTTGTGTCCCGTCTATGGTGACACAGAAGATCTGGTCACATTTGTGTGTTTTCATCTTTCTGTTCTGTTTATGTTCATCTTGGAGGAGGTGCATCCCTCACTTGTGACTTGGTACCATCTGCATAAACAGTAGGATGGATGACAAAGATCATAGCTAATGGTGTCAGAAACCAGTACAAAGGGTGGATGATGAAGATCAAAGCCAATGGTGTCAGAAACCAGTACAAAGTATGTATGACACAGATCAAAGGCACTGGTGTCAGAAACCAGTACAAAGGATGGATGACGAAGATAAAAGCCAATGGTGTCAGAATATCACGTTTCAGGAGAAGACCCAGATGCAGACAGTGTTGAAGTAACAAAGCTTATTACTAGAACAGGGGGCAGACAAAAACGACAGGTCAAAGGCAGGCAGAGGTCAGTAATCCAGAACAGAGTCCAAAAGGTACAGAACAGCAGGCAGTCTCACGGTCAGGGCAGGCAGAGGTCAATAATCCAGTGTGGTGTGACAGGGTACAGGACGGCAGGCAGGCTCAGGGTCAGGGCAGGCAGAATGGTCAAAACCGGTAAAACTAGAAAACAAGAACTAGAAACAGACAGAAGCAACGGGAAAACCGCTGGTAGGCTTTACGGACAAAACTAACTGGCAACAGAAAAACAGAGAACACAGGTATAAATACACTGGGGATAATGGGGAAGATGGGCGACACCTGGAGGGGGGTGGAGACAAGCACAAAGACAGGTGAAACAGATCAGGGTGTGCCACAGAAACCAGTACAAAGGATGGATGACGAAGATCAAAGTTAATAGTGTCAGAAACCAGTACAAAGGATGGATGACCAAGATCAAAGCTAATGGTGTCAGAAATGAATACAAAGGATGGATGACAAAGATCAAAGCTAATTGTGTCATAAACACTACACTTATTTATAACTGAACTGTCTATCCAAGTATTCCATTTTTAAATGGATCAAATGTCTGCCCAGGTTAAAATATGTCTCCCTCCCCCCTCTTAATGCACACATGGCCACACACTTGGCATGAGGGCATAGCTGAGAGGAGATGTATAGTGGACCACTCAGACGGGGGTTAACACCCTTCCAGACGCAGCTTCACTGGGCAGGGTAAAGGAGAGCCAAGTAGAACTCTAATCCTCACACTGGCTGGGCTAGCCTTTTTGTTTTGTGTCCAAAGCGGCCAGCTTTAATACCAGGAGGGGCTCTGCTACAATGGGGATGGGGACCTTGTTGAGAGGAGGACTAAAGGGGGCTGTGCCATGCCCTCTCTCTGTTCCTTCTGGGACTCCCACCCCGCCCGCCTGCCTTCACCACACTCGTCCCCTTGCGCCCCACCACAGCCCTGCAGCTGCCTCACTCGCTGACAAAACCAGTGCTGGATGCTGGGGCACCAGACAGACAGCCAGTCTCCCTGCACCACAGCTGGGGCCACCATGTGAGGTGGTGGTCACATCTTAGGCTCCCAGGGTGGGAGAGGAGGGCGAGGTTCAACACCCTGACTGAATAATCTAAAGCTTAGTAAAGCAGGAGGATTAGAGGGCCAAGTTCACTAGCTAGCTACAGAATAAATAAACAACTGAATGAAGAAACCATCGTCTGTCACGATTCCCACCGACGGTGGCGCCCCCTCCTGCTCGGGTGGCGCTCGGCGGTCGTCGTCACCGGCCTATTAGCTGCCACCGATTCCCTTTTGCTTTTCCCTTTTTTTTATTTTAGACACCTGTGGTCAATTAGCCATTAGAGGGGCTATTTAGTTTAGCTGGCCCGCTCCTTGTTGTGCGGGATTAATTGTTGTATATCGACTGTCTTGTTCGTGTCGGCTTGGCATTGTCGCACATTGTATTTATTCCCCTGTGTTTGGGAACTTTGTTTTTTCCTTCAAAGTGTTATTAAAAACACCACTCCCTGTGTTCGTTGCTTCCTGCGCCTCATTCCTGCAAACGCGACTACCAACGCCGTTACATCGTCATGTTTATGGCAATCTTTAATGGAATGGGTAATCTCTCGTGGACAGTAGTGATGAGGGAAAAAATTGCTGCAGTTACATATTGCAATATTATTTTGGACTCCAAGTATAGATTTGTAAAAAATAAAATATATACACTACCGTTGAAAAGATGGTGTCACTTAGTAATGTCCATCTTTTTGAAAGAAAAGCACATTTTTGGTCGATTAAAAGAACATCAAATTGATCAGAAATACAGTGTAGATATTGGTAATGTTGTAAATGACTATTGTAACGGGAAACAGCTGATTTTTGTATGGAAGAACTACATAGGCGTACAGAGGCCCATTATCAGCAACCATCACTCCTGTGTTCCAATGGCAATAAAACTGGTCTTCTTTAGACTAGTTGAGTATCTGGCGCATCAGCATTTGTTGGTTTGATTACAGGCTCAAAATGGCCAGAAACAAAGAACTTTCTTCTGAAACTCGTCAGTCTATTCTTGTTCTGAGAAATGAAGGCTATTCCATGCGAGAAACTGCCAAGAAACTGAAGATCTCGTACAACGCTGCGTACTACTCATTTCATAGAACAGCGCAAACTGGCTCTAACCTGAATAGAAAGAGGAGTGGGAGGAGTGGACAAAAAAATAGCATTTCTTTCAAAAACAAGGACATTTCTAAGTGACCACAAACTTTTAAACGGTAGTGTATATTTTTTGCTAGGTAGCGTTAGCTAGCGCTAGTAAGCTGTACCTGTGTCGATCTTCTTTTTAAATAGTGAGCCAACATGTTTTCAGCACTTTTATTTCCATGACTGCTCAAAAATAATTTTTGTAATGTTCTCTCCTGTCCCTCTGCAGCAGACATATGGTGAGCAATATGTTTGGAACATCAAATCGTAATAAAATCACAGTATCAAATTGCAATACATATACTGTAGAACCATGAAAATCATGAGAATAACAATACCTATCGTATCGGCACCGAAGTATCGTTATATTCGTGAGGTCCCTGGAAATTCACAGCCCTAGAAGCACATAACATAAATGGAGATGATGGTGGACTTCAGGAAACAGCAGGGGGAGCAGCCCCCTATCCACATCGGCGGGACAGTAGTGGCGAAGGTGGAAAGTTTTAAGTTCCTCGGCGTACACATCACGGAAATGGTCCACCCACACAGACAGCGTGGTGAAGAAGGCGCAGCAGCGCCTCTTCAACCTCAGGAGGCTGAAGAAATTTGGCTTGTCACCAAAAACACTCACAAACCTTTACAGATGCACAATCGAGAGCATCCTGTCGGGCTGTATCACCACCTGGTACGGCAACTGCTCCGCCCACAACCGTAAGGCTCTCCAGAGGGTGGTGAGGTCTGCACAACGCATCACTGGGGGCAAACTACCTGCCCTCCAGGACACCTACACCACCCGATGTCACAGGAAGGCCAAAATGATCATCAAGGACAACAACCACCCGAGCCGCTGCCTGTTCACCCCGCTACTATCCAGAAGGCAAGGCCAGTACAGGTGCATCAAAGCTGGGACCGAGAGACTGAAAAACAGCTTCTATCTCAAGGCCATCAGACTGTTAAATAGCCATCACTAACATTGAGTGGCTGCTGCCAACATACTGACTCAAATCTCTAGCCACTTTAATAATTAAACATTGGATGTAATAAATGTATTCCTGGCCACTTTAAACAATGCCACTTTAGATAATGTTTACATACCCTACGTTACTCATCTCATATGTGTATACTGTACTCTATAGCATCTACTGCATCTTGCCTATGCCGTTCGGCCATCGCTCATCCATATATTTTTATGTACATATTCTTATTCATTCCTTTACACTTGTGTGTATAAGGTAGTTGTTGTGAAATTGTTAGATTACTTGTTAGATATTACTGCATGGTCAGAACTAGAAGCACAAGCATTTCGCTACACTCACATTAACATCTGCTAACCATGTGTATGTGACAAATACAATTTGATTTGATTTGAGTAGTGTCTGTGAACAGACTAACGAGGAATTTTGTGCATTTGGACAAATCACAATTTTACTGGTTCCGTATAGTAGGATGGAGACTGCAAGTCCCGTTAGTATATTCATCTTAAAGCCTGATTTAACTCCAAATCAATTTTCATGTGTATTTCTAGTCAATCCACCAGGCATACGGTCTGGAAATATTATAATTTAGCATACAGTTGCATCATAGCTATTGAAACACACGCTATCTGACTCCACCTCTCACATTGTTCAACTCACGGTGGACATGTAATTCAAATAATCTTCTGTAACCAATGTTTACTAGAGCCCTGCGCTCGATGTTCATGCCCGACCCTACCCAGACCCAAATGCTTCTGCCCGAAACCCGAAATTAGAAATAACTTCCTCCATTAGTAAACCCATTAGCTGCTCCTCTCTCGCTCTCTACCCACAATGAGCACCCCCGCCATGAGCAGAGCCGCCATGAGCAGACCCACCATGAGCAGACCCGCAATGAGAAAATCCGCCATGAGCAGACCCGCCATGAGCAGACCTGCCATGAGCAGACCCGCCATGAGAAAATACGCCATGAGCGGAGCCGCCATGAGCAGACCTGCCATGAGCAGACCCACCATGAGAAAATCCGCCATGAGCAGACCTGCCATGAGCAGACCCACCATGAGAAAATCCACCATGAGCAGAGCCGCCATGAGCAGACCTGCCATGAGCATACCCACCATGAAAAAATCCGCCATGAGCAGAGCTGCCATGAGCAGACCCGCCATGAGCAGACCCGCCATGAGAAAATGAGCAGGGCCGCCATGAGCAGGGCCTGCCATGAGCAGGGCCGCCATGAGAAAATCCGCCATGAGCAGAGCCGCCATGAGCAGACCCGCCATGAGCAGACCCGCCATGAGAAAATGAGCAGGGCCGCCATGAGCAGGGCCTGCCATGAGCAGGGCCGCCATGAGAAAATCCGCCATGAGCAGAGCCGCCATGAGCAGGGCCGCCATGAGCAGGGCCGCCATGAGCAGGGCCGCCATGAGCAGACCCGCCATGAGCAGACCCGCCATGAGCAGAGCCGCCATGAGCAGGGCCACCATGAGCAGAGCCGCCATGAGCAGAGCCGCCTTGAGCAGGGCCACCATGAGCAGACCCGCCTTGAGCAGGGCCGCCATGAGCAGGGCCACCATGAGCAGAGCCGCCATGAGCAGGGCCACCATGAGCAGACCCGCCTTGAGCAGGGCCGCCATGAGCAGGGCCACCATGAGCAGAGCCGCCATGAGCAGGGCCACCATGAGCAGACCCGCCTTGAGCAGGGCCGCCATGAGCAGGGCCACCATGAGCAGACCCGCCTTGAGCAGGGCCGCCATGAGCAGGGCCGCCATATATGTAAAGCTACAAAACGGCATCTCCCCCCAGAACTTGATTGAGTAAAATCAAATGAAGTCAAATAGTTTTGGTCACATACACATGGTTAGCAGATGTTATTTAGAGTGTAGCAAAATGGTAATGCTTCTAGATCCGACAGTGCAGCAGTATCTAACAGATAATATCTAACAATTCCACAACAAAACCTAATACACACAATCTAATAGAGGGGTGGGATAAAAATATATACATATAAAATATATGGATGAGCAGTGACAGAGCGGCTAAAATGCAGTAGGTAGTGTAGGATACAGCATACAGTATTTGCATAAGTAATGTGACATATGTAAACGTTCTTAAAGTGGCATTATTAAAGTGACTAGTGTTCCATTTATTAAAATGGCCAATGATATCAAGTCTGTAGGTAGGCAGCCGCCTCTCTGTGCTAGTGATGGCTGTTTAACAATCTGATGGCCTTGAGTTAGAAGCAGTTTTTCAATCTCTCTATCCCAGCTTTGATGCATCTGTAGCAATTATGCAAGATTTTCGTACTGGGTTTCCAAGATTAGTCATATGGGTGGCTTTCTATAGCCTTTGCTGTGTCTGTTGAATGAGCGGCCTTGGCTGTGGGTCAGCAAGATATTTTTTGGGCAGTCGACTTGCTGCTGTGATGAGGAGGTGGAAACTAGAGGCAGTGGAAACTAGAGGCAGTGGAAACTAGAGGCAGTGGAAACTAGAGGCAGTGGAAACTAGAGGAAGTGGAAAAGCTGTGCTAGCAGCCGAGGGGAGGACAGTTTATGTCGCTGCAATCCCCTTGGTAAATCCATAATGCCGTCTTCCTGCTAGAGACTTCCTGCTAGAGACTTCCTGATTAAGGGTGTACACACACGGAGATAGAGCCGATTAGAACAAGATGCTACACACTTCAATCTTAGTGTCGGGCGGGCTGCTGCCTGGGAAAGAGTCATGGAGTATATAGTAATAATCCCAACTAAAAAGAGCAGCCTGCAGACAGTGAGCTACCATATCAAAGAGTTGACTGGGATGCTACTTCTCCCTCCTTAAAACCCATAAAACTGTCTCCCTGACAAGCACCGTACAGAAGCCAGAGGCAATAGATCCGTTCACCGCACAATGTCAGGGAAAATAGAAACACCATTGTTTACCACTACAGTACACATTTTAGTTTCTAAGCAGGGATTGTTTGATTTCACAAAAATAAGTGTTTTCATCCAAAACTACCTTTATTTATGTTTGCAGCCAAATACTTATTTCTGTGAAATACATAACCCCTGTTTATACAATAAATGTATATTCAAGCATGTTTCTAAACATTATAGACAACAACAACTTTAGATTTGAGTTTCAGGTCCACTAACTGGCACACTACTGTTTATGTGGGCGATGAGAATTCATGAATTGATCCTTGTTTGAGTGTGCGGCAGGTCCTGCCAAAGCACCCTGAAGGAATGAGTTGAATGGCTTTGGCCATCGCAGGAGAGTCAAGCCTGGCCAATAGTTCATGTAATAAGAGGACAAGCTGCATTATGGGTGAGGGAACAAGTGATGCTGGGAGCCTCTGTGGGCAGAAGGCCCATCAGTGTCTGAGGACACTGATGTCTCACAGAGACATTATTAGCCTTGTCAGGCTGGAAGCACAATGCACATACACTGAATGTACAAAACTTTACAGGAAAACTCTACCCAAAAACTATATTTAAATATTTGTTTCATTAGTCCATTGTTGACATAGTCCCAACATGTTTTGCTTGTCAGCAATCAAATTTTCAAGATATATAACTTTAAAAATACAGAATTCGTCCCCATATGATGCATTTTGAATCACATGATTTTGCGTTTTGCTTCATATAATGCAAGATGCATCATATGGGGATGATTTCTGTATTTTGAAAGTTACATATCTTGGAAACTTGGACTCTACAAGGCGTTGAAAGCGTTCCACAGGGAAACTGGCCCATGTTGACTCCAATGCTTCCCACAGTTGTGTCAAGTTGTCTGGATGTCCTTTTGGGTGGTGGACCATTCTTGATACACACAGTAAACTGTTCAGCATGAAAAACCCAGCAGCGTTGCAGTTCTTGACACAAAGCAGTGCGCCTGGCACCTACTACCACAGCCCGTTTAAAGGCACGTCAATGTTTTGTCTCTGAATGGCACACTGCACAATCCATGTCTCAATTGTCTCAAGGCTTAAAAATCAATCTTTAACCTGTCTCCTCCCCTTCATCTACACTGATTGAAGTGGATTTAACATGTGACATCAATAAGGGATCATAGTTTTCACCTGGATTCACCTGGTCAGTCTATGTCCAGGTGTTCTTAATGTTTTATCCAGTTAGAACTAGAGCTACAGCTAGTTACAGCAGCCTGCTGAGGTGGGGGAGACTGTCGAGAGAGGGAGAGAGGGGGTAAGAAGAGAGGGCTGTGTGACAAGGAGCAACAGTGGAGTTAGTGTAACACTCTCAAGGGGTGATGGCATCTACCTGGAGATGTGGCCCTAGAGAGGGGGGGGGGGTCTACCTGGAGCTGTGTGAGGGTCAGTCATGCAAAATAGTGTCCCCCTGCCCAAAACTCTTCCCACCTGCGTCACAATGGGAGTTCTAGCTTCCGTTGCTAGGACTGTTGCTAGAACTTGCAAAATTCTGACCG
This sequence comes from Salmo salar, assembly GCF_965601325.2. Classification (NCBI taxonomy): domain Eukaryota; kingdom Metazoa; phylum Chordata; class Actinopteri; order Salmoniformes; family Salmonidae; genus Salmo; species Salmo salar. The sequence continues at coordinate 44,650,580 of NC_138318.1, read as the reverse complement.
GCATACGTAATGAACCAAAGGTTCCATTGCTGTGCTGGTTGCTTGGCTCTATTTTATCTCGTAGTGATAGAGGATGCGGGCAGATAGTGTTTTTGACAGTGACTACCTGCTGACTACCTGCTGCTTCAGAGGACTGAAAAAACTGGAAAAAGAACACTCTTTCTTTACCATATTTGTCTTTATATAAGAAAATATAGTTAAATAGGAATAAATAATTTAAGCTGTTTTTAGATTGGCATTGCTAGCTACTGTACTTACTTAGCTCAGTCTGCCTAGTCAGCTAGCTACAGTAGCAAGCCAGACAGTTTTATTTAGCTAACGTTAGCTAGCTAGCTAACTGTTATTGTAGCTTTCTGATTGCATGCAGCTTGCACTTCAAAGGCATCCCTCAAGGAGATTAAATTTTTTCTTGAAGGCACCACTGATCTCGGCAAGAGACGCAATATTCATATGGGCCAGTTGAGAACATGTTCTCATTTACAACTGCGACCTGGCCAAGATAAAGCAAAGCAGTGCAACAAAAACAACAACAAAGAGTTGCACTTAAACAAACATACAGTCAATTACACAATAGAAAAAGCTATGTACAGTGTATGCAAATGTTGAAGAGTAGGGAGGTAAGGCACCTGCTGGAGCATGTGCTATGGGTGGGTGTTGCTATGGTGACCAGTGAGCTGAGATAAGGCAGGGCTTTACCTAGCATAGACATATAGATGACCTGGAGCCAGTGGGTTTGGTGACGAATATGTAGTGAGGGCCAGCCAATGAGAACACACAGGTCGCAGTGGTGGGTAGTATATGGGGATTTGGTGACAAAACGGATGGCACTGTGATAGACTACATCCAGTTTGCTGAGTAAGGTGTTGGAGGCTTTTTTGTAAATGACATCGCCGAAGTCAAGGATCGGTAGGATAGTCAGTTTTACGAGGATATGTGTCACGCCCTGACCGGAGAGAGCCTTTTTTATGTCTCTATTTAGGTTTGGTCAGGGTGTGATTTGGGTGGGCATTCTATGTCCTTTTTTCTATGCTTTGTATTTCTTTGTTTTGGCCTGGTATGGCTCTCAATCAGGGACAGCTGTACATCGTTGTCGCTGATTGGGAGTCATACTTAGGCAGCCTGTTTTCCTTTGGGGTTTGTGGGTAGTTAATTTCTGTTTAGTGTTTTGTTATACCTGACAGAACTGTTTGGCTGTCATTTTCTTGTTTTGTTCAAAGTGTCTCGATTAAAATTAAATATGAGCACTCAACAGGCTGCGCCTTGGTCTACTTCTTCAGACAGCCGTTACAATATGTTTGGCAGCATGAGTGAAGGAGGATTTGTTGCGAAATAGGAAGCTGATTCTAGATTTAATTTTGGATTGGAGATGCTTAATGTGAGTCTGGAAGGAGAGTTTACAGTCTAACCAGACACCTAGGTATTTGTAGCTGTCCACATATTGTAAGTCAGAACCATCCAGAGTAGTGATGCTAGTCAGGTGGGAGGGTGCGGGCAGCGATCGGTTGAAAAGCATGCACTTAGTTTTACTAGCATTTAAAGCAGTTGGAGGCCTCAGAAGGAGTGTTGTATGGCATTGAAGCTCGTTTGGAGGTTTGTTAGCACAGTGTCCAAAGAAGGGACAGAGAAAAGAGTCGGCCCGAGAATTGAACCCTGTGGCACCCCCATAGAGACTGTCAGAGGTCCGGACAACAGGCCCTCCAAATTTGACACACTGAACTCTGTCTGAGAAGTAGTTGGTGAACCAGGCGAGGCAGTCATTTGAGAAGACAAGGCTATTGAGTCTGCTGATAAGAATGCTGTGATTGACTGAGTCGAAAGCCTTAGCCAGGTCGATGAAAACGGCTGCACAGTAATGTCTTTTATCGATGGCGGTTATGATATCGTTTAGGACCTAGAGCGTGCTTGAGGTGCACCCATGACCAGCTCAGAAACCAGATTGCATAGTGGAGAAGGTACGGTGGGATTCGAAATGGTCGGTGATCTGTTTCTTAACTTGGCTTTCGAAGATTTTAGAAAGGCAGGGCAGGATAGATATTTTCTATAACAGTTTAGGTCTAGAGTGTCTTCCCCTTTGAAGGGGCTTGACCGCGTTAACTTTCCAATCATTGGGGATCTCAGACGATACGAAAGAGAGGTTGAATAGGCTTGTAATAGGGGTTGCAACAATTTCGGCGGATAATTTTAGAAAGAGAGGGTCCAGATTGTCTAACCCAGCTGATTTGTAGGGATCCAGATTTTGCAGCTCTTTCAGAACATCAGCTGTCTGGATTTGGGTGAAGGAGAAGCGGGGGGGGGGGGGGGGGGGGGGGGGGGGGCTTGGTCAAGTTGCTGCAGGGAGTGCTGAGATGTTGGCTGGGGTAGGGGTAGCCAGGTGGAAAGCATGGCCAGCCGTAGAAAAATGTTTAATGAAATTATGGATTATCGTAGATTTATCGGTAATGACAATGTTTCCTATCCTCAGTGCAGTGGGCAGGTGGGAGGAGGTGTTCTTATTCTCCATGGACTTTGGAATTAGTGCTACAGGATGCAAATTTCTATTTGAAAAAGCTAGTCTTAGCTTTCCTAACTGACTGAGTATATTGGTTCCTGACTTCCCTGAAAGTTGCATATCGCACGGGCTATTCGATGCTAACGTAAAACGCCACAGGATGTTTTTGTGTTGGTCAAGGGCAGTCAAGTCTGGGGTGAACCAAGGGCTATATCTGTTCTTAGTTAGAATCTTTTTGAATGGGGCATGCTTATTTAAGACGCTAAGGAAAGCACTTTTAAAGAGCAACCAGGCATCCTTTACTGACGGGATGAGGTCAATATCCATCCAGAATACCCGAGCCAGGTCGATTAGAAAGGCCTTCTCACTGAAGTGTTTAGGGAGCATTTGACAGTGATGAGGGGTGGTCATTTGACCGCGGACCCATTACGCACGCAGGTAATGAGACAATGATCGCTGAGATCCTGGTTGTAGACAGCAGAGTTGTATTTAGAGGGCAAGATGATCAGGATGATATCAAAGAGGATGCCCATGGTTACAGACTTAGGGTTGTACCTGGTAGGTTCCTTGATAATTTGTGTGAGATTGAGGGCATCTAGCTTAGATTGTAGGACGGCCAGGGGTTAAGCATGTCCCAGCTTAGGTCAGCTAACAGAACGAACTGTGAAGATAGATGGGGGCAATCAATTCACATATGGTGTCCAGGGCACAGCTGGGGGCTGAAGTTGGTCTAAAACAAGCGGCAACAGTGAGAGACTTGTTTCTGGAAAGGTGGATTTTTAAAAGTAGAAGCTCGAATTGTTTGGGCACAGACCTGGATAGTACGACAGAACTCTGCAGGCTATCTCTGCAGTAGATTGCAACTCCGCCCCCTTTGGCAGTTCTATCTTGTCAGAAAATGTTATAGTTAAGGATGGAAATTTCAGGATTTTTGGTGGCCTTCCTAAACCAGGATTCAGACACGGCTAGGACATCCGGGTTGGCGGAGTGTGCTAAAGCAGTGACTAAAACAAACTTAGGGAGGAGGCTTTTAATGTTAACATGGTTTCATGTTAGCATGAAACCAAGGATTTTATGGTTACAGAAGTCAACAAATGAGAGCGTCTGGGGAATGGGGGTGGAGCTAGGGGCTGCAGGGCCTGGGTTAACCTCTACATCACCAGAGGAACAGAGGAGGAGTAGGATAAGGATACGGCTACAGGCTATAAGAACTGGTCATCTAATGCGTTCGGAGCAGAGAATAAAAGGAGCAGATTTCTGGGTGCGGAAGAATGGATTCAAGGCATAATGTTCAGACAAGGGTATGGTAGGATGTGAATACAGTGGAGGTAAACCTAGTTATTGAGTGACGATGAGAGAGGTTTTGTCTCTAGAGGCACCATTTAAGCCAGGTGAGGTCACCGCATGTGTGGGGGGGTGGAACAAAAGGGCTATCTAAGGCATATTGAGCAGGGCTGGAGGCTCTACAGTGAAATAAGACAATAATCACTAACCAAAACAGCAATAGACAAGGCATACTGACATTAGGGAGAGGCATGTGTAGCCGAATGATCATAGGGTCCAGTGAGTAGATAGGCAAGTTGGAGACATGGCGATTCAGATAGCTAGCAGGCCAGGGCTAGCAGACTAGCAGATGGGCCTTCGGGGGGCGTCGCAACGGAAGAGCCTGTTGAAACCGCCCCGGACAGTTACGTCGGCAGACCAGTCATGATGGATCGGCGGGGCTCCGTGTCGGCAGTAAAAGGGTCCAGGCCAATTGGCAAAATAGGTATTGTAACCCAAGAATTGGCTGATGGACCTCTTCAGCAAGCCGGGAGATTGGCCTAGCTCGAGGCTAGCTCTAGGCTAACTGGTGCTTACTTCGGGACAGAGACGTTAGCCAAGAGTAGACACTTGAATTGCAGCTACAGTAGCAAGCTGTAAAGGTTTAAAGGTTCAGAGCTTGCAGTAGGAATCCGGAGATGTGGTAGAGAAAAAGCAGTGCGATATGCTCTGGGTTGATATCGCGCTGTGCAGACTGGCAGGAATTGACCAGGCTGAGGCTGGATGATGTCCAAGTTAACGGTGATGACTGCTATCAGTGGCTAACTGACTCCTAGCTGGTAGCTAGTTAGCTTGCAAGCTGCTGATGGGGGTTCCGGTTCTAATGTGTAAAAAATATCCGATCCGTAAACTCGGACATCACATTGGGTGAGGAGGGTTGCAGTATGTTCAGTCCGTAGATGGAAATTGAGATTTTAAAAAAATATAAAAAATATATACGAAGAAAAATATATATACTATGGACGGGACGGGACAAACAGACGTCCTACTGCAACGCCATCTTAGAATTGTTGACTTCTATTACATAACTGGAAGGATTTAGCTATGCACAAACAATTTTCTAAAAACATTTTGTTCTTCTACATGATGCTAGCTATACATTTACTGTAGTTATGTCTATCATATTGAGGTATCTAGCTATAACTTAACCCTGATCAATGAAATGGATATGTGTAAGCAATTATGGTAATTCCAACTGCGCTTAACTAGGTGTCTTCACTAGACAGACAGAGAGAGAGAGAGAGGGGGGAGAAAGAGGAAGAAAGTGAGAAAGAAAGGATGAAAGTGAGAGAGGGAAACAGAGAGGTGGTAAGACAGTGAAAGATAGAGATATAGGGGGAGAGAGAGAGAGTGAGAGAAAGACAGCAGTGCAAATTACATAGACTAATTTGAGTATTTCAACAACTCTTGTCTTCCAACTTGTTAGGCAATCACATGTACCTGCGGGGGAAGGATTGCCAGCCACACAGGAGGGTGATTTTCATTGAGGTGAAGGAGGCCTTACTGACCGAGATCCATGCTGGCTGTTTCAGAGTGAAGGGCATGATTGTCAAAATCAACCTATGTTTCTTCTGGTGTGGGATTGTCAAGGATGTGGACATTTTTGTTTATCAATCACATTCTATTATATCTGAAATTATTATGATTTCAATTAATGTTATATCAGAGAGCACACAATGTTTCAGTGTGTCACTTTGTGCTTAAAGGCCAGTACCTATCTAGCCTGCCAGAAGTTTGAGAGGGTGAAGACAGTGGCGCCGGAGTTCATTTCACATGAACGGTAAGTGGCACAATTCACATTTTGTAGTAATAAATAGTTTTGTAGTGGTTGCTTTATTTGACCACAGCAGAGTTCAATATTATAGAATGTGTGTGTATCAGTATCCTTAGAAATCTGAACATCTGCATACTGTATGACACAGAAGTGTGTAAGAATGAAGTAATCTTCTCTCTTACACTTTAAATGGACCTCATCGGACCCTTCACAAAATACAGGAATGGCAACACCTGGTGTCTGACGGTGACTGATCACTTTACCAAGTGGGTGGATGCAATACCCATTAAGGTCAGTAAAGGAAGATTACGTGCTTAACTCTAAATTCCCTTCTGTAACCCATTAGAAGGAACCCAAAAAATATTTTAGTTTTGTATTATACCCATCAAGGACAAGATTAGCGAGGCCAACTCCAAGGCGATGATGGACATCTTTAACACCCATGGTTCTCCTGAGGTCATCTTGAGTGTCTGAGGTTGGGAACTCTGGAACAAGGTACAGATGTTATAGGTTATATTCTATCACTAATGGTTTGTTTTGGGGGGGGGGGTTACAATGCAAAGGGTGGCTACTTTGAAGAAACTCAAATATAAAATATATTTTGATTTGTGTTATTTCATAGTTTTGATGTATTCACTTTTATTCTGCAGTGTAGAAAATAGTAAAAATAAAGAAAAACCCTGGATTGAGTAGGTGTGTCCAAACTTTTGACTGGTACCATGTATATAAACTCCCAGTACTTTATTGGGTAAAATACCAACGTTTCGGCATCACTGTGCCTTCTTCAGGGTATTTATTTTATTAACTTTATTTTCATGTAGATAAACTTTACCTAACAGCGGGAGTGTTTACTAATGATTATAAACAATTGTTTTGCTAACTTAGTGTCACAATTGTCTTCGTCTTCTGACGATAATGCGAAATCGTCATCAGAAAATGTGGACCAAAACGCAGCAGGTACGTGAATGCTCATCTTGATTTTTAATTAATCTCAACAATGAACATACAAAATAACAAAACACAAAAAACGAACACTCGACAAATAAACAGTCTGGTAAGGCACAAGGCTATACACAGAATAATCACCCACAAATCACACATACAAACACACCCTAATATATGGGACTCTCAATCAAAGGCAGATAGACAACACCTGCCTTCAACTGAGAGTCCCAACCCCAATCAACCAAACATAGAAACACACAACCTAGACTAACCATAGAATTAACTAAACATAAACCAAAACCCGGAATTACTAAATCAAACACCCTTTACACAAACACACCACCCCGAACCACATAAAACAAATACCCCCTGCCACGCCCTGACCAAACTACAAAACAATTAACCTTATATACTGGCCAGGACGTGACAGTACCCCCCCCTTAAAGGTGCTACCCCAGAAGCACCTTAACAAAAAATAACCCCAAGCAACACCAACAAAAAGTCCCCTTTTCTAAAGGGAGGGAAGGGAGGGTGGCTGCCGTCAACGACGGCACTGTGCTACACCCCCCCTCCCCAACCCACCTATTTCTGGAGGTGGCTCTGGTTCCGGCCGTTCCAGGCTGTCGGGCCACTCTGGCATCGCCGAGGGGCAGTCGGGCCAGTCTGGCATCGCCGGGGGGCAGTCTGGGCAGTCTGGCAATTCGGGAGAGTCTGGGCAGTCTGGCAATTCGGGACAGTCTGGGCAGTCTGGCAATTCGGGACAGTCTGGGCAGTCTGGCAATTCGGGACAGTCTGGGCAGTCTGGCAATTCGGGACAGTCTGGGCAGTCTGGCAATTCGGGACAGTCTGGGCAGTCTGGCAATTCGGGACAGTCTGGGCAGTCTGGCAATTCGGGACAGTCTGGGCAGTCTGGCAATTCGGGACAGTCTGGGCAGTCTGGCAATTCGGGACAGTCTGGGCAGTCTGGCAATTCGGGACAGTCTGGGCAGTCTGGCCACTCCGGCAGTTCAGGGCAGTCTGGCCACTCCGGCAGTTCAGGGCAGTCTGGCCACTCCGGCAGTTCAGGGCAGTCTGGCCACTCCGGCAGTTCAGGGCAGTCTGGCCACTCCGGCAGTTCAGGGCAGTCTGGCCACTCCGGCAGTTCAGGGCAGTCTGGCCACTCCGGCAGTTCAGGGCAGTCTGGCCACTCCGGCAGTTCAGGGCAGTCTGGCCACTCCGGCAGTTCAGCGCAGTCTGGCCACTCCGGCAGTTCAGCGCAGTCTGGCCACTCCGGCAGTTCAGCGCAGTCTGGCCACTCCGGCAGTTCAGCGCAGTCTGGCCACTCCGGCAGTTCAGCGCAGTCTGGCCACTCCGGCAGTTCAGCGCAGTCTGGCCACTCCGGCAGTTCAGCGCAGTCTGACCTCTCTGGCAGTTCAGCGCAGTCTGACCTCTCTGGCGACTGTTGACTGGCGGGCAGCTCTGACGATGACTGTTGACTGGCGGGCAGCTCTGACGATGACTGTTGACTGGCGGGCAGCTCTGACGATGACTGTTGACTGGCGGGCAGCTCTGACGATGACTGTTGACTGGCGGGCAGCTCTGACGATGACTGTTGACTGGCGGGCAGCTCTGACGATGACTGTTGACTGGCGGACAGCTCTGACGATGACTGTTGACTGGCGGGCAGCTCTGACGATGACTGTTGACTGGCGGGCAGCTCTGATGATGACTGTTGACTGGCGGGCAGCTCTGATGATGACTGTTGACTGGCGGGGCTGGGTTGACGCACTTGTAGCCTGGTGCGTGGTGCTGGTACTGGGCTTACCAGATTATGTACACGCACCTCCAGGCTAGTGCGGGGAGCGGGAACAGGACGAGTCGGACTGGGTTGACGCACTTCCGGGTCCGCACGAGAGACAGGAGCTGGAAACCCAGGGCTATGGAGGCGCACAGTCGGTCTCGATCTTACCTCCTGCACAACCCGTCTTGGCTGGATGGAACTAGTAGCCCTGTACGAGCGGGGTGCCCGTACAGGGCAGACTGGGCTGTGCAGGGGCCTGATGGTAGCCGTGCGTAGAGCGGGAGTTGGGTAGCCTGGTCCTCGGAGGCGTACCGGCGACCAGATGCGCTGCGCAGGCATCCTCCTACCAGGCTGGATGCCCGCTCTAGCACGGCACCTGCGAGGGGCTGGAATAACGCGCACCGGACTGTGCGTGCGTATGGGTGAGATTGTTTCGCTGAGGAGCGCACTTAGCGCTCTCCACCCCATACGCTCCTCCATATAACCACGAGTAGCTGGCTTCCGGCTCTTCTTACGCCTAGCCAAACTACCCGTGTGCCCCCCCCCCAAAATTTTCTTGGGGGTGCCTCTCGTGCTTCTCCTTCAGCGCGTACTTGGCCTCGTACCACCGCCTCTCTGCCTTGGCTGCCTCAATTTCCCCCTGCGGGCGTCGATAATCCCCAGCCTGATGCCAGGGTCCGGCCCCGTCCAGAACTTCCTCCCAAGTCCACTTCTCCCGCCAGTCCAACTCGAACTCCGTCTGCTCCTTCCTCTGCTGCTTGGTCCTTTGGTGGTGGGTGATTCTGTCACAATTGTCTTCGTCTTCTGACGATAATGCGAAATCGTCATCAGAAAATGTGGACCAAAACGCAGCAGGTACGTGAATGCTCATCTTGATTTTTAATTAATCTCAACAATGAACATACAAAATAACAAAACACAAAAAACGAACACTCGACAAATAAACAGTCTGGTAAGGCACAAGGCTATACACAGAATAATCACCCACAAATCACACATACAAACACACCCTAATATATGGGACTCTCAATCAAAGGCAGATAGACAACACCTGCCTTCAACTGAGAGTCCCAACCCCAATCAACCAAACATAGAAACACACAACCTAGACTAACCATAGAATTAACTAAACATAAACCAAAACCCGGAATTACTAAATCAAACACCCTTTACACAAACACACCACCCCGAACCACATAAAACAAATACCCCCTGCCACGCCCTGACCAAACTACAAAACAATTAACCTTATATACTGGCCAGGACGTGACACTTAGTCTGTCTATTAAACTGTCTACATCTCCTGCTCTTTCCAACTGTCCTTTGTTGCCCCAGCAGCTAATCCGCTAGGTGTGCGGGGGTGTCGACTATGGCACTTCAGTAAAAACATTTTTGATGTGTAGACTTTATTTTATACAATGCATGTTTTCATTGCTTGCTAATCAATAAATAAATCGGTTTTCTTTAAAAAAAAAAGATGAATGTGTCTGACTATACATTAATTATTCAACAGCAGTCAACAAGTTTCTTCTGACTCTGAGGCCTATAATGCTGTAATGTTGTGTCAAATGGACAATGTGCCAATCCTATCCAACCTGGCATGGCATAATTTGATACAGAATCTTTTCTTAATTTATAGACTAATTAAAGCTGATAAATAGGCTATGGACATGTTGTGTGTATTTGTTTCTATTCAACACACTCTCACACTCAATTTGTGCAAATTTGTACAAAAAGTACATCAGCAGCCTTACGTTTTAGTTTTTGTAAAAAAAAAAAAATGTAAACGTAATTTTTTACTCCAGATTGGAGTAAAAACCTGAACTTGGCTGTTTTCTTTGTGGTATCGATGATGGTATTTGATTGGGGAATGGAGAAACATTTTCATGATAGGAAATGTATTAATCAATAAATGTGGGGAAACAGAAGACCTGCAAAAATAATCTGTTTGGTTTATATTCCCCTGGTGCAACTGTATGGTATTTACAACTATAACAAGTCTGGACTATGATCAATTAGGCCATATCAATGCAGTTAAACAGATTAACGTAAAATAATCAATCGTGTTGGATCACACTTATGGCACTTCCAAGGCCGTTTCATGATGATTATTACGGTCGTGACAATCAGGTTATATACTTAGGCTATTGTAACAAGGCACATGCCAACATTTTAGGACAACTGCCTCTGCCCAGAGGCCTACTAGCCTTTCATGGCAACGGCCGTTAGAGCTCACTTTGCCACGTATGAGCCCTGTTGTACCTTTCACTTTCTTTCCGCTACATTGGTGACAGCGTTGGGATCACGTCTAGCTCACGTCTAGTTATGTGATCTAGTGGTGGGAAGCATTCTGTTTTTCAACATTGTGTTGAGTGTAATTACATTCATGGATAAGCAACAATGGGCATGCAGTACCTTAGACCGAGTGGCGCAGCGGTCTAAGGCACTGCATCTCAGTGTTAGAGGTGTCACTACAGAACCTGGTTCGATTCCAGGCTGTATCACAACTGGCCGTAATTGGGAGTCCCATAAGGCGGCGCACAATTGGCCCAGCGTCGTCCGGGTTAGGGTTTGGCCGGGGTAGGCCGTCGTTGTAAATAAGAATTTGTTCTTAACTGACTTGCCTAGTTAAAAAAAAGTTAAATAAAATAAAAAATAGACGTAGTCACTACAGGTGTGAACAAGCCTTATTTCAAAGTTGTCTGAAGCTGAATGGAAAATGCTATGCCCTGACCAGTTATTCAGAAGAAAATCCTCAGTGATTGTTTAATTTATATAAGTTAACTTATCAGTGTGGACCCAAAACAAACACATTCTTCATATTTACAAACTAGCTGTTTAAAGTGTTACTACAGCCATGGTGTTCTGTTGTTACTGAACCTTATATATAAAATAACCTGACAAAGATCCACATCATATGGGTAGACAAATAATGTAAGTGTGTTATGCAGCAAAACACAAATACCCTTCTTTTAGGATGCAAACCAGTAATACGAATCACTGTTGATCAATCCTGTTCTGATCTAATGAGATGGATGTAGGATTTCCTACGGCCTGGAATGGAGGCCTTTCCCAGTCAGGAAGGACGAAGCTAGACCCCTCTTGGTTTCTCGTTGGTGAAGACTGAACTCAAGTTAGGGGTTAGATATCAGACTCTCCTATACCTCTATTCCCAACATCTTATACCCCAGAGGTTGTAAATAAACCCTTTTCAAGGTGATATAACTTGTATCATTATTATAGGGCTGTGAAACCCATAGCCCAATGGCTTCAGACTGAGCATTTCTCACCATTTATTTACAGAGAGCTGTTTTATAACAGGTAGTTTCCATTTATTTACAGTAGTGTGTTGATTAATTATAGCTTTTTTCAGTGGAAATACATAATATGTATAAAAATCACAAATACTATATACCAAAAGCTAAATCAAGTAAATATTTATGACTATTTAACCATGTTAATCATTACTGAAACATGCAAACTACAACCATTTAACCAGTTAAAGATAATGAATACATTTTTTTTATTTTATTTATTTCACCTTTATTTAACCAGGTAGGCAAGTTGAGAACAAGTTCTCATTTACAATTGCGACCTGGCCAAGATAAAGCAAAGCAGTTCGACACATACAACAACACAGAGTTACACATGGAGTAAAACAAACATACTGTCAATAATACAGTAGAAAAATAAGTCTATATACAATGTGAGCAAATGAGGTGAGATAAGGGAAGTAAAGGCAAAAAAAAGGCCATGGTGGCAAAGTAAATACAATATAGCAAGTAAAACACTGGAATGGTAGATTTGTAGTGGGAGAAAGTGCAAAGTAGAAATAGAAATAATAGGGTGCAAAGGAGCAAAAATAAATAAATAAATACAGTAGCGGAAGAGGTAGTTGTATGGGCTAAATTATAGCTGGGCTATGTACAGGTGCAGTGATCTGTGAGCTGCTCTGACAGCTGGTGCTTAAAGCTAGTGAGGGAGATAAGTGTTTCCAGTTTCAGAGATTTTTGTAGTTCGTTCCAGTCATTGGCAGCAGCGACCTGGAAGGAGAGACGGCCAAAGGAGGAATTGGCTTTGGGGGTGACCAGAGAGATATACCTGCTGGAGCGCGTGCTAAATGTGGGTGCTGCTATGGTGACCAGTGAGCGGAGATAAGGGGGGACTTTACCTAGCAGGGTCTTGTAGATGACCTGGAGCCAGTGGGTTTGGCAACGAGTATGAAGCGAGGGCCAGCCAACGAGAGCGTACAGGTCGCAGTGGTGGGTAGTATACAGTGGGGGAAAAAAGTATTTGATCCCCTGCTGATTTTGTACGTTTGCCCACTTACAAAGAAATGATCAGTCTATAATTTTAATGGTAGGTTTATTTGAACAGTGAGAGACAGAATAACAATAAAAAAATCCAGAAAAACGCATGTCAAAAATGTTATAAAATTCTTTGCATTTTAATGAGGGAAATAAGTATTTGACCCCTCTGCAAAACATGACTTAGTACTTGGTGGCAAAACCCTTGTTGGCAATCACAGAGGTCAGACGTTTCTTGTAGTTGGTCACCAGGTTTGCACACATCTCAGTAGGGATTTTGTCCCACTCCTCTTTGCAGATCTTCTCCAAGTCATTAAAGTTTCGAGGCTGACGTTTGACAACTCGAACCTTCAGCTCCCTCCACAGATTTTCTATGGGATTAAGGTCTGGAGACTGGCTAGGCCACTCCAGGACCTTAATGTGCTTCTTCTTGAGCCACTCCTTTGTTGCCTTGGCCGTGTGTTTTGGGTCATTGTCATGCTGGAATACCCATCCACGACCCATTTTCAATGCCCTGGCTGAGGGAAGGAGGTTCTCACCCAAGATTTGACAGTACATGGCCCCGTCAAATGATGCGGTGAAGTTGTCCTGTCCCCTTAGCAGAAAAACACCCCCAAAGCATAATGTTTCCACCTCCATGTTTGATGGTGGAGATGGTGTTCTTGGGGTCATAGGCAGCATTCCTCCTCCTCCAAACACGGCGAGTTGAGTTGATGTCAAAGAGCTCCATTTTGGTCTCATCTGACCACAACACTTTCACCAGTTGTCCTCTGAATCATTCAGATGTTCATTGGCAAACTTCAGACGGGCATGTATATGTATTCCTGAGCAGGGGGACCTTGCAGGCGTTGCAGGATTTCAGTCCTTGACAGTGTAGTGTGTTACCAATTGTTTTCTTGGTGACTATGGTCCCAGCTGCCTTGAGATCATTGGCAAGATCCTCCCGTGTAGTTCTGGGCTGATTCCTCACCATTCTCATGATCATTGCAACCCCACGAGGTGAGATCTTGCATAGAGCCCCAGGCCAAGGGATATTGACAGTTCTTTTGTGTTTCTTCCATTTGCGAATAATCGCAACAAATGTTGTCACCTTCTCACCAAGCTGCTTGGCGATGGTCTTGTAGCCCATTCCAGCCTTGTGTAGGTCTACAATCTTGTCCATGACATCCTTGGAGAGCTCTTTGGTCTTGGCCATGGTGGAGAGTTTGGAATTTGATTGATTGATTGCTTCTGTGGATATGTGTCTTTTTTACAGGTAGCAAGCTGCGGTTAGGAGCACTCCCTTTAAGAGTGTGCTCCTAATCTCAGCTCGTTACCTGTATAAAAGACACCTGGGAGCCAGAAATCTTTCTGATTGAGAGGGGGTCAAATACTTATTTCCCTCATTAAAATGCAAATCATTTTATAACATTTTTGAAATGCGTTTTTCTGGATATTTTTGTTGTTATTCTGTCTCTCACTGTTCAAATAAACCTACCATTAAAATTATAGACTTATCCTTTCTTTATCAGTGGGCAAACGTACAAAATCAGCAGGGGATCAAATACTTTTTTCCCCCACTGTATGGGGCTTTGGTGACAAAACGGATGGCACTGTGATAGACTGCATCCAGTTTATTGAGTAGGGTATTGGAAGCTATTTTGTAAATGACATCGCCGAAGTCGAGGATCGGTAGGATGGTCAGTTTTACGAGGGTATGTTTGGCAGCATGAGTGAAGGATGCTTTGTTGCGAAATAGGAAGCCAATTCTAGATTTAACTTTAGATTGGAGATGTTTGATGTGAGTCTGGAAGGAGAGCTTACAGTCTAACCAGACACCTAGGTATTTATAGTTGTCCACATATTCTAAGTCAGAACCGTCCAGAGTAGTGATGCTGGACGGGCGGGCAGGTGCAGGCAGTGATCAGTTGAAGAGCATGAATTTAGTTTAACTTGTATTTAAGAGCAGATGGAGGCCACGGAAGGAGAGTTGTATGGCATTGAAGCTTATTTGGAGGTTTGTTAACACAGTGTCCAAAGAAGGGACAGATGTATACAGAATGGTGTCATCTGCGTAGAGGTGGATCAGAGAACTAGATACTAGATACAGATATTTTATTAAAAATAATTAATACTTAAGTCAAGAGAAGGCTATAACATGAGTTCAAACAGAGTGAGTGTGCGTAAGTGTTTGTATGTGTGTGTGTGTATTATGGTGTGTATTATAATTTCCCATCATAAAAATATATCCCCATTCACCAATCAAATAACTTCATCGATACCATCACAAAAACATTTGTATATATATATATATATATATATATATATATATATATATATATATATATATATATATATATATAGTTGAAGTCGGAAGTTTACATACACCTTAGCCAAATACATTTAAACTCAGTTATTCACAATTCCTGACATTTAATCCTAGTAAAAATTCCCTGTTTTAGGTCAGTTAGGATCACCAATTTATTTTAAGAATGTGAAATGTGAGAATAATAGTAGAGAGAATTATTTATTTGAGCTTTTATTTCTTTCATCACATTCCCAGTGGGTCAGAAGTTTACATACACTCAATTAGTATTTGATATCATTGCCTTTAAATTGTTTAACTTGGGTCAAACGTTTTGGGGTAGCCTTCCACAAGCTTCCCACAATAAGTTGGGTGAATTTTGGCCCATTCCTCCTGACAGAACTGGTTTAAGTGAGTCAGGTTTATAGGCCTCCCTGCTTGTGCACGCTTTTTCAGTTCTGCCCACAAATTGTTGATGGGATTGAGGTCAGGGCTTTGTGATGGCCACTCCAATACCTTGACTTTGTTGTCCTTAAGCCATTTCGCCACAACTTTGGAAGTATGCTTGGGGTCATTGTCCATTTGGAAGACCCATATGCGACCAAGCTTTAAATTCCTGACTGATGTCTTGAGATGTCCACATAATTTTCCTCTCTCATGATGCCATCTATTTTGTGAAATGCACCAGTCCCTCCTGCAGCAAAGCACCTCCACAACATGATGCTGCCACCCCTGTGCTTCAGGGTTGGGATGGTGTTCTTCGGCTTGCAAGCCTCCCACTTTTTCATCCAAACATAACGATGGTCATTATGGCCAAACAGTTCTATTTTGTTTCATCAGACCAGAGGACATTTTTCAAAAAGTATGATCTTTGTCCCCATGTGCAGTTGCAAACCATAGTCTGGCTTTTTTATGGCGGTTTTGGAGCAGTGGCTTCTTCCTTGCTGAGCGGCCTTTCAGGTTATGTCGATATAGGACTCGTTTTACTGTGGATATACATACATTTGTTTCCTCCAGCATCTTCACCAGGTCCTTTGCTGTTGTTCTGGGATTGATTTGCACTTTTCGCACCAAAGTACGTTCATCTCTAAGAGACAGAATGCGTCTCCTTCCTGAGAGGTATGACTCCTGGGTGGTCCCATGGTGTTTATACTTGTGTACTATTGTTTGTACAGATGATCGTGGTACCTTCAGGCATTTGGAAATTGCTCCCAAGGATGAACCAGACTTGTGGAGGTCTACAATTTTTTTCTGAGGTCTTGGCTGATTTCTTTTGATTTTCCCATGATGTCAAGCAAAGAGGCACTGACTTTGAAGGTAGGCCTTGAAATACATCCACAGTTACACCTCCAATTGACTCAAATGATGTCAATTAGCTTATCAGAAGCTTCTAAAGCCATGACATAATTTTCTGGAATTTTCCAAGCTGTTTAAAGGCACAGTCAACTTAATGTATGTAAACGTCTGACCCACTGGAATTGTGATACAGTGAATTATACGTGAAAAAATCTGTATGTAAACAATTTTTGGAAAAATGACTTGTGTCATGCACAAAGTAGATGTCCTAACCGACTTGCCAAAACTATAGTTTGTTAACAAGAATTTGTGGAGTGGTTTAAAAACGAGTTTTAATGACTCCAACCTAAGTGTATGTAAACTTCTGACTTCAACTGTATATAATGTATATATATACGTATATATATATATTCTGTATTTTTTTTCCAATCTGGCAACCTTCAAAAAAATCGACATAGCCTTGTATTAAAAGCATTATGAAAGAAATGGTGTAATGTACAAGAATAAGTGTAGCCTTTTAGTAAATGCATTATGAAGAAAATAGTGTAATGTAGGCTCCACGAAATATGAAATGCGAATAGAATTGTGTAGGCAACAAAAAGGGCCTTTCTGACAACAAGTGCACCAGTATCCCAAAGCGAAAATAAGCATAGAAAAAAAGTATTGGCATTAATTAAAAAAACATAAGGTTACTATTATATTATAATTATTTCGGTGACAACCTGGTTGATGAATAATATTGGGTTGTTAATACGTTTCTTTTTTTATTTAAATAAATGTGGGACACAAAAAAAAGGCAGTGTAGAACACCATTGCCCTAATAACTTTCAAAAGATTGTTCCTAAGTTTGCCCCCAAAACATTTATTTTCCTATTAATGAAGTTCAGAAAAATGTGTCATTTCCTAAGAATTAAATTGCACAAAAATGTGGCTTTTCACACGAATTAAGCCACACAAAAACACACAAAAACGCACAAAATCTGCTGAAATACTTTCATCTTCATACTATAGCATAGCTGTCTCCTCTTCATACTTTCATTGTCAATTTATTATCCTATAGCCTGCTTTCAGAAAGCCTAAGGCAGGCCTAGGTTTTTGAATACTTTTTAAGGAAAAGAGAAACATTTGCTAGTCTCTGACATACGCTGGTGGCTTTGAGTCACGGGTCCTTTTAAAGTTTCCTAAACTAGCCTGTCTGGACTCTCTCTCTTTCATAAGAATCAAATGCTCCTGTCATGATTTTATGTTTTAAAAATTATATTTTCAGTAAAGGCCCTTTCTCATGGAGTCTGTTATTTTCATCTTGTTCACACCAATTGCAAAATATCGTCCTGCCACATTCCATCAATTATTTATTCGAAACAGGTTTGATTTTTGCTTATTTTTGAATGTGAAAATAAGCTGTTGACCAATAGAAATTGTTTCAGGGACACTTAATTCATTTCTCTCTGCCTCTTTTTTACATTGGCAATGTATCAGTGCAGCAAGGTATCAATTTACTCAATGTGATCACACCAGAGGGAGGCTACACATTGCTCTCTCCATTCAAACTTCCCCGCCAGTTCATTGCCAACGCTGTAGCCTATTTTATAATCATTCAGCAAGCAAGAGGATATACCACAAACCCCGAGGTGGCTTATTGCTATTATAAACTGGTTACCAACGTGACTAGAGCAGTACAAATACGTGTTTAGTCATACCCGTGGTATACGGTCTGATATACCATGCCTGTCAGCCAATCAGCATTCAGTGCTCGAACCATGCTGTTTATAATAGGCTACACATTATAGGCCTGCTAAAGTGAATCTGTAGGCGACCACCTGTGCTTTAGGCAACCATAAATGAAGAGACAAAATGCATATCCGCCAGAGTTGACCCTTATCAATAAGTGGCTGCACAGATTTAGATAAAGCACTGTAGTTAAAATGTAGTGTGAACATAACCACCCATTGTTCACTCATTAGGCTATGGGCAGGTTACATGCATGTGTTTATATTTTGTAATGGTTGTCAATCAATCAAATGTATTTATAAAACCCTTACATCGGCTGATGTCACAAAGTGCTGTACAGAAACCCAGCCTAAACCCCCAAACAGCAAGCAATGCAGGTGTAGAAGCACGGTGGCTAGGAAAAACTCCCTAGAACGGCCAGAACCTAGGAAGAAACCTAGAGAGGAACCAGGCTATGAGGGGTGGCCAGTCCTCTTCTGGCTGTGCCGGGTGGAGATTATAACAGAACATGGCCAAGATGTTCAAATGTTCATAGATGACCAGCAGGGTCAAATAATAATAATCACAGTGGTTGTCGAGGGTGCAACAGGTCAGCACCTCAGGAGTAAATGTCAGTTGGCTTTTCATAGCCGATCATTCAGAGTATCTCTACTGCTCCTGCTGTCTCTAGAGAGTTGAAAACAGCATGTCTGGGACAGATAGCATGTCCGGTGAACAGGTCAGGGTTTCATAGCCGCAGGCAGAACAGTTGAAACAGGAGCAGCAGCACGGCCATGTGGACTGGGGACAGAAGGAGTCATCAGGCCAGGTAGTCCTGAGGCTGTCAATTTCATCTTCACGGCCTATATCACAGCTGTCTCTGGGCTATATCTCCCCCTTAAAACTTTCCTCTTCAATTTATGGTAGGCTATATTGATTTAGCATTATCCTATGATGGAGACTAGATTTTGATATACTACAGAAAAAGGCAAGGTTTTTAAAACATTTTTGGGAAAGGAGAAATGTAATTTGCTTCTGTGTCTGAGTGAGATACGCTGAGTGCAGCTTTGATTGATGGGTCCTTTCAGGTGGGTGGGCGTGTACGAGTTCACTAATTCTCTATGTCCATTCAGAAAGTCTCCAAAAATAAGCCTGTCTGGACTTCATCTCTTAAATCAGATAGAAAGAAAACCTTGTCTTGTTGTAGGGTCAGCGTATGTGCGGACAGGAGGAATGAGGACAGGAGACAGTTTTGAATTTCCTCTCTTATTAAATGGGGTGCAACTGAATTAAATGTAGCCAAGCTCCTTTCATGATTCATCCTATAGAATGAATAGCCTATATCCTAATATTTTTATTTTTCCAGTAGTATATGATTATCTCTCTCATTACGGCATCCTCTCTAGCCACTTTGAACAACATATTGCCACAGAGATTAACCGCAGGAGAGTTGGGGACGTTATGCGAATTGTGGAGGGAAAAACGCATAGGACTTGCTGTGGATAGTTTAGTGCGTCAAAATCTGTCCAATTATCTCCAAATCCATGACCGTCACAGCCCTACTGAACAGACTTCCAGTCATTGTGCTAATGCCAGTTAGCATTGGCTCGCAAAACTATCATTAACCCCCTTCATACTGGACATGGAGACATACCAATGGCATCCAGGAGTTCATCTGATTCTGGGTAAGTGGATAAAGGGACCCCCAAAGTATCCCTTTAACTAGCATGGGGGGGGGGGGTTAGTGACTATCAACTACATTATATACAGTATGTTTTAGGGGTTGGTTGTGGGCAATTCCAAGATAATGGTAGAATGATGGTAACAGAATGACATCATATGTCCTTGATCTGTACTAGACAGAAATAACAGTGCAGCACAGTAAAGCATCGTAGAGCACAGCACAGCAGACTAGAGTAGAGTTCAGTAGAGTAGAGTTCAGTACATTACAGCACAGTTCTGTAGAGTTCAGTATAGTACAGTACTGTACAGCACAGCACAGTACAGTAGAGTTCAGTACAGTAGAGTTCAGTACAGTACAGTAGAGTTCAGTACATGACAGTACAGTACAGCACAGTACAGTAGAGTAGAGTTCAGTAAAGTAGAGCAGAGTTCAGTACAGCACAGCACAGTAGAGTATAGTAAAGTTCAGTAAAGTAGAGTAGAGTTCAGTACAGTAGAGTACAGTAGAGTAGAGTTCAGTACAGTAGAGTACAGTAGAGTAGAGTTCAGTACAGTAGAGTATAGTTCAGTAGTGTAGAGTTCAGTACAGTAGAGTAGCGTTCAGTGCCGTTCAGTACAGTAGAGTACAGATGAGGTCAGTACAGTAGAGTTTAGTAGAGTAGAGTAACATTGAGTACAGTAGTGTAGAGTTCAGTACAATAGCGTAGAGTAGCATTCAGTGCCATTCAGTGCAGTAGAGTACAGATGAGATCAGTACAGTAGAGTTTAGTAGAGTAGAGTAGCGTTCAGTTCAGTAGAGCACAGTAGAGTAGAGTAACGTTCAGTACAGTACAGTAGAGTAGAGTTGCGTTAAATTCAGTAGAGTTCAGTACAGTACATTAAAGTACAGTACAGTAGAGTTTAGTACAGTAGAGCAGAATAGAGTAGAGTAGAGTACAATATCATTTCTATCTGTTTTCCCAGAAATCAAAGCCTTTGCTTCATCTTCCTTTTTAGGATAGAAAATGGTTGAATAATTTATACAGTACACAGTTGAAGTTGGAAGTTTACATACACTTTGGTTGGAGTCATTAAAACTAATTTTTCAACCACCCCACAAATGTCTTGTTAACACACTACAGTTTTGGCAAGTCGGGTATGACACAAGTAATTTTTCAACAATTGTTTACAGACAGATTATTTCACGTATAATTCACTGTATCACAATTCCTGTGGGTCAGAAGTTTACATACACTAAGTTGACTGTGCCTTTAAACAGCTTCGAAAATTCCAAAAGGTGATGTCATGGAAATAGAGGCTACTGATAGGCTAATTTACATCATTTGAGTCAATTGGAGGCGTACCTGTGGATGAAAAGCCACACTATGGTTTGCAACTGCACATGGGGACAAAGATTGTACTTTTTGGGGAAATGTCCTCTGGTCTTATGAAACAAAAATATAACTGTTTGGCCATCATGTTGTGCTTTGCTGCAGGAGGGACTGGTGCGCTTCACAAAATAGATGGCATCATGAGAGTGGAAAATGATGTGGATATATTGAAGCAACATCTCAAGACATCAGTCAGGAAGTTAAAGCTTGGTCGCAAATGGGTCTTCCAAATGGACAATGACCCCAAGCATACTTCCAAAGTTGTGCCAAAATGACTTAAGGACAACAAAGTCAAGGTATTGGAGTGGCCATCACAAAGCCCTGACCTCGATCCTATAGAAAATTAGTGGGCAGAACAGAAAAAGCGTGCACGAGCAAGGAGGCCTACAAATCTGACTCAGTTACACCAGCTCTGTCAGGAGGAATGGGCCAAAATTCACCCAACTTATTGTAGGAAGCTTGTGGAAGGCTACTCAAAACGTTTGACCCAAGTGAAACAATTTAAAGGCAATGCTACCAAATACTAATTGAGTGTATGTACATTTCTGACCCACTGGGAATGTGATGAAAGAAATAAAAGCTGAAATAAATCATTCTCTCTACTGTTATTCTGACATTTCACATTCTTAAAATAAAGTGGTGATCCTAACTGACCTAAAACAGATAATTTTTACTAGAATTAAATGTCAGGAATTGTGAAAAACTGAGTGTAAATGTAGTTGGCTAAGGTGTATGTAATCTTCCGACGTCAACTGTATGCCTTAATAAAAAATATACACTGCTCAAAAAAATAAAGGGAACACTTAAACAACACAATGTAACTCCAAGTCAATTACACTTCTGTGAAATCAAACTGTCCACTTAGGAAGCAACACTGATTGACAATAAATTTCACATGCTGTTGTGCAAATGGAATAGACAACAGGTGGAAAATATAGGCAATTAGCAAGACACCCCCAATAAAGGAGTGGTTCTGCAGGTGGTGACCACAGACCACTTCTCAGTTCCTATGCTTCCTGGCTGATGTTTTGGTCACTTTTGAATGCTGGCGGTGCTTTCACTCTAGTGGTAGCATGAGACGGAGTCTACAACCCACACAAGTGGCTCAGGTAGTGCAGCTCATCCAGGATGGCACATCAATGCGAGCTGTGGCAAGAAGGTTTGCTGTGTCTGTCAGCTTAGTGTCCAGAGCATGAAGGTGCTACCAGGAGACAGGCCAGTACATCAGAAGACGTGGAGGAGGCCGTAGGAGGGCAACAACCCAGCAGCAGGACCGCTACCTCCGCCTTTGTGCAAGGAGGAGCAGGAGAAGCACTGCCAGAGCCCTGCAAAATGACCTCCAGCAGGCCACAAATGTGCATGTGTCTGCTCAAACGGTCAGAAACAGACTCCATGAGGGTGGTATGAGGGCCCGACGTCCACAAGTGGAGGTTGTGCTTACAGCCCAACATCGTGCAGGACGTTTGGCATTTGCCAGAGAACACCAAGATTGGCAAATTCGCCACTGGCGCCCTGTGCTCTTCACAGATGAAAGCAGGTTCACACTGAGCACATGTGACAGACGTGACAGAGTCTGGAGATGCCGTGGAGAACGTTCTTCTGCCTGCAACATCCTCCAGCATGACCGGTGTGGCGGTGGGTCAGTCATGGTGTGGGGTGGCATTTCTTTGGGGGGCCGCACAGCCCTCCATGTGCTCGCCAGAGGTAGCCTGACTGCCATTAGGTACCGAGATGAGATCCTCAGACCCCTTGTGAGACCATATGCTGGTGCGGTTGGCCCTGGGTTCCTCCTAATGCAAGACAATGCTAGACCTCATGTGCTGGAGTGTGTCAGCAGTTCCTGCAAGAGGAAGGAATTGATGCTATGGACTGGCCCGCCCGTTCCCCAGACCTGAATCCAATTGAGCACATCTGGGACATCATGTCTCGCTCCATCCACCAACGTCACGTTGCACCACAGACTGTCCAGGAGTTGGCGGATGCTTTAGTCCAGGTCTGGGAGGAGATCCCTCAGGAGACCATCCGCCACCTCATCAGGAGCATGTCCAGGCATTGTAGGGAGGTCATACAGGCACGTGGAGGCCACACACACTACTGAGCCTCATTTTGACTTGTTTTAAGGACATTACATCAAAGTTGGATCAGCCTGTAGTGTGGTTTTCCACTTTAATTTTGAGTGTGACTCCAAATCCAGACCTCCATGGGTTGATAAATTGGATTTCCATTGATTATTTGTGTGATTTTGTTGTCAGCACATTCAACTATGTAAAGAAAAAAGTATTTAATAAGATTATTTAATTCATTCAGATCTAGGATGTGTTGTTTAAGTGTTCCCTTTATTTTTTTGAGCAGTATTTATAGACTCGACTCCTAGCTTTCATTTTACACCAAATCTGATGTGCTCCTATGTTAGTGCTCATGGGGTCTTTTACATAGAAATGCCCTTGTCAAAATCCAACCTATTATAACCATATAATTGTTAGGGGACATTTCTACTGCCACAATATATCCCCAGTTTGTTTGTGTTGTGATATAAAGAGCTCCCTACGTTGCCTCCCTTTCACACACATATTTTTCTGTCACACACCCACACACACACACACACACACACACACACATGCATGTGCAAATACGCACACACACACACACACACACACACACACATGCATGTGCAAATACGCACACACACACACACATGCATGTGCAAACACGCACACACACACATATTTACTCAGCATGTCATGCTACTAGCAAACATTGTGACAACCAACTCCATACTGTGTGACAACCAACCCCACGATGGGGCTGCTGGAAAGAGCGTGTTTGATGGTTTAGAACTCCATGTTGGAATAAAAAGTGTACCTATTTCAACCCAACACCTTGGTCATTTTATTCATGTTGAAAAGAGTCTTTTTAAATATACCGGTACTGAAAAATACACACCAGAGTAAAACGTGTCACTTCCCTACCTAGTGACAGACTTCTGTGAGAAAGGGTGAGTGCCAGATAGCTACTATTCTGAGGTCTCACTCACATTCACTGCCTCTGCCGCAACATTCCCATCCTGCTCTACAACAGCAGACCTGAGGATGGTTTAATTTTCGGTCTGCGACACACACCGCAATGACAATCACAATCCCAGCTAGGTCCCTGCTCGGCTGCCAAGTGCCGTCTGTCTGGCTCTGAGGGGACTGGCAAGGGAGAGTCGTGCACGGTGCAGTACGTGCCTCACGTCACCGTCACCGTCACCGTCACCGTGCTGCGCTGCTAGCTTTGAGAGAAAACTCTAGTGGCGGTTTCAATTAGATCGCTGCTCTATGTGCAGATCGGTCCTGCAATTACTACAGCAAGCCCAAGAGGCCAAAAGGAACAGAGGACAATCTCAATGGGTTTCCCAGGTAACATCATGAACTCAAACATACTCTCTAAAATAACTTGCATAACTATGAGAATACTGTATAGTTCCCTTAAGGAAAAGCACCTTTAGTAAATCTGCTTTCTCTGTGAGAGCTTCCCATGTCTGGAATACACTGCCATCAGACACACATAACTGCACCACATATCACACTTTCACAAAATGCATGAAGACATGGCTAAAGGTCAATCAGACTTGTGAACATAATCCCTAGCTGTGTATTGCCGCTTTCCATGTTGTCTGTTGTCTGTAGCTTGTGAGGTGTGGAAACACTTTTTTTATGGATTTTGTCTTGTTGCTTTTTGTTCTATGTTGCTCTGTCTGTATGCTACATCTTGCTTGTCCTATGTTGCTCTGTCTGTATGCTATGTCTTGCTTGTCCTATGTTACTCTGCGTGTGCTCACTGTTCAATGATTGTCTATATTGTAATTGTTTTTAATAACCTGCCCAGGGACTGCAGTTGAAAATTAGCTGGCTGGCTAAAACCGGCACTTTTACTGAAACGTTGCTTAATGTGCACTGTCCCTGTAAAAATAAAATAAACTCAAAATAAACTCAAACATGGATGTTTAGATTGAAAAGGGAATAAAATAAAATGGTGGGCTTATGGGCTATGAGCTAGGATACATAATGCATACGACTATGACTTGAAAAAAGTCGCAAAAAAATCCATGCGCCGTTTTAGGCTGGGTTTCTGTACAGCACTTTGATATATCAGCTGATGTAAGAAGGTCTATATAAATACATTTGATTTGATTTGATTTATTGCCTTAGACTGCATATGCTGGGCATCATTCACAAGTTATAATATTCTCACCCATCAGACTATTCTTACTTTCATCTTGTCTTTACAGAAACTAAATAATATATGTGTGAAATTAGTTTTGATCTAGAATGGTCCATTATCATGCACCCATCAGAACGGGGAAAAAAATACATGTCATCTGTATGCACTTGAATAGCGAATAGGAGGACACTTTTCCCACGGTTCATTTTCATGCCAGCCAGGCATGCTGCTCCGGTTGTCAAGCAAAGCATTCTGCTTATTATTAGGAAAGTTGAGAAATAAATATAGTAGGCCTATAGAAAGCTGATGGGAGCATCCTCTTTTTAATAGAGGCCATCAAAACTCTGTTTTCTCACGCAATTGCATAGCCTATAAAAATGTTGCGCAACATGGGCTTAAAGGAACACATTTAATTCCAAGCATCAACCAGCTATGAGGAGCTGGCTCTCGCTGTGCAACAGGAAAATGCACTCATGAAGTGTTTGATTTGATTTTCCATTGCATTTGCATTGATGTCAGAGTGGTTAGAGGGACAATAGAGTCATGACTGGTGACTTCCAGTGTGTAATAGGGTCACCGGTCACCGTAACAGCCCTACATACAACCCCTCCTCTGTTTGTACAGAATAATTAGCCGACATAATCAGCCATTAATTTTAATTAGCTAAGGCTTGCCAGCCGAGGGAACAAACCTTAAAAAATCTGGCGTTTCTATGTCAAACAGTTTTGTTATAATTCTGTCTTCTGTGATGTATATAAAATTTAATATTGGGATGCAAACTCAAAATTGAATACATTTCAACTCTATATCTGACATGGTACAGGTGACCCTTTTTTAAGTCCATAACCATGTGTGTGAGGTGTATACTTTTGTTTCAATGTACAGTCGTGGCCAAAGGTTTTAAGAATAACACAAAGATAGCCTGCAGAGTTCTGTATTACTATCCAAGTCTGTACCCAAACAATTCGAGCTTCTACTTCCAAAAATGCACCTTTCCAGAAACAAGTCTCTCACTGTTGCCGCTTGCTATAGAACTCCCTCTGCCCCCAGCTGTGCCCTCGGTGACCCAAACTGCTACAGACCTATATCCTACCCTGTCTTTCTAAGGTCTTCGAAAGCCAAATTAACAAACAGATTACCGACCATTTCGAATCCCACCGTACCTTCTCCGCAATGCAATCTGGTTTCCGAGCTGGTCATGGGTGCACCTCAGCCACGCTCAAGGTCCTAAACGACATCATAACCGCCATCGATAAGAGACATTACTGTGCAGCCATTTTCATCGACCTGGCCAAGGCTTTTGACTCTGTCAGTCACCACATTCTTATTGTCAGACTCGACAGCCTTGGTTTCTCAAATGATTGCCTCGCCTGGTTCACCAACTACTTCTCTGATAGAGTTCAGTGTGTCAAATCGGAGGGCCTGTTGTCTGGACCTCTGGCAGTCTCTATGAGTGTGCCGCAGGGTTCAATTCTTGGGCCGACTCTCTTCTCTGTATACATCAATGATGTTGCTCTTGCTGCTGGTGATTCTCTGATCCACCTCTAAGCAGACGACACCATTCTGTATACTTCTGGCCCCTCTTTGGACACTGTGTTAACTAACCTCCAGACGAGCTTCAATGCCATACAACTCTCCTTCCGTGGCCTCCAACTGCTCTTAAATGCAAGTAAAACTAAATGCATGCTATTCAATCGATCACTGCCCGCATCTGCTCGCCCATCCAGCATCACTACTCTGGACGGCTCTGACTTAGAATACGTGGACAACTACAAATACCTGGGTGTCTGGTTAGACTATAAACTCTCCTTCCAGACTCACATTAAGCATCTCCAATCCAAAATGAAATCTAGAATCGGCTTCCTATATCACAACAAAGCATCCTTCACTCATGCTGCCAAACATACCCTCGTAAAACTGACTATCCTACCAATCCTCGACTTCGGTGATGTCATCTATAAAATAGCCTCCAACACTCTACTCAACAAACTGGATGCAGTCTATCACAGTGCCATCCATTTTGTCACCAAAGACCCATACACTACCCACCATTGCGACCTGTACTCTCTTGTTGGTTGGCCCTCGCTTCATACTCGTCGCCAAACCCACTGGCTACAGGTTATCTACAAGTATCTGCTAGGTAAAGCCCCGCCTTATCTCAGCTCACTGGTCACCATAGCAGCACCCACTCGTAGCACGTGCTCCAGCAGGTATATCTCACTGGTCACCCCCAAAGCCAATTCCTCCTTTGGTCGTCTTTCCTTCCAGTTCTCTGCTGCCAATGACTGGAACGAACTGCAAAAATCTCTGAAGCTGGAGACTCATATCTCCCTCACTACCTTTAAGCACCAGCTGTCAGAGCAGCTCACAGATCACTGCACCTGTACATTGCCCATCTGTAAACAGCCCATCTATCTACCTACCTCATCCCAATACTGTATTTATTTATTTATCTTGCTCCTTTGCACCCCAGTATCTCTACTTGCACATTCATCTTCTGCACATCTACCATTCCAGTGTTTAATTGCTATATTGTAATTACTTCGCCACTATGGCCTATTTATTGCCTTAACTTACCGAATTTGCACTCACTGTATATAGACTTTTTGTTTTATTTTGTTCTACTGTATTATTGACTGTATGTTTTGTTTATTCCATGTGTAACTCTGTGTTGTTGTATGTGTCGAACTGCTTTGCTTTATCTTGGCCAGGTCGCAGTTGCAAATTAGAACTTGTTCTCAACTAGCGTACCTGGTTAAATAAAGGTGAAATAAATCAACAACAAAAAAATATACATTTTCACAAAGTCTGCTGCCTCAATTTGTATGATGGCAATTTGCATTTACTCCAGAATGTTATGGAGAGTGATCAGATGAATTGCAATTAATTGCAAAGTCCAAGTGAGTGTTAATGAGGACAAGGCTGGGGATCACTCTGTCATGTTGATTGAGATTGAATAACAAACTGGAAGCTTCAAAAGGGAGGGTGGTGATTGGAATCATTGTTCTTCATCTGTCAACATGGTTACCTTCAAGGAAACACGTGCCGTCATCATTACTTTGCACAAAAAGGGCTTCACAGGCAAGGATATTGCTGCCAGTAAGATTGCACCTAAATCAACCATTTATCGGATCATCAAGAACTTCAAGGAGAGCAGTTCAATTGCTGTGAAGAAGGCTTCAGGGCGCCCAAGAAAGTCCAGCAAGTGCCAGGACCGACTCGTAAAGTTGATTCAGCTGCTGGATCGGGGCACCACCAGTACAGAGCTTGCTCAGGAATGGCAGCAGGCAGGTGTGAGTGCATCTGCACGCACAGTGGGGTGAAGACTTTTGGAGGATGGCCTGGTGTCAAGAAGGGCAGCAACGAAGTCACTTCTCTCCAGGAAAAACATCAGGGACAGACTGATATTCTGCAAAAGGTACAGGGATTGGACTGCTGAGGACTGGGGTAAAGTCATTTTCTCTGATGAATCCCCTTTCCGATTGTTTGGGGCATCCGGAAAAAAGCTTGTCCGGAGAAGACAAGGTGAGCGCTACCATTAGTCCTGTGTCATGCCAAAAGTAAAGCATCCTCAGTGTCACGACTTCCACCGTAGTCGTTTCCTCTCCTTGTTCGGGCGGTGTTCGGCGGTCGGAGTTACCGGTCTTCTAGCCATCATCGATCCACTTTTCATTTTCCATTTGTTTTGTCTTGTTTTCTTACACACCTAGTTTCCATTTCGCTCATTAATTGTTGTGTATTTAACCCTCTGCTCCCCCCATGTCCTTGTGTGGAATTGTTTGTTTGTAAGTGCTTGTACTCTATGTTATTGGTGCGCATCGGGTTTTGTACCCATGTAGGTTCTTTTGTAGTGCCGTGGGTTTTGTATTAAACTGCTCCGGCTATTACCTATTTCTGCTCTCCTACGTCTGACTTCCCTGCCACCAGTTCTGCAACCCTTACACTGAGACCATTCATGTGTGGGGTTGCTTCTCAGCCAAGGGAGTGGGCTCACTCACAATTTTGCCTAAGAACACAGCCATGAATAAAGAATGGTACCAACACGTCCTGCGAGAGCAACTTCTCCCAACCATCCAGGAACAGTTTGGTGACGAACAGTGCCTTTTCCAGCATGATGGAGCACCTTGCCATAAGGCAAAAGTGATAACTATGTGGCTCGGGGAACAAAACATCGATATTTTGGGTCCATGGCCAGGAAACTCCCCAGACCTTAATCCCATTGAGAACTTGTGGTTAATCCTCAAGAAGCGGGTGGACAAACAAAAACCCACAAATTCTGACAAACTCCAAGCATTGATTATGCAAGAATGGGCTGCCATCGGTCAGGATGTGGCCCAGAAGTTAATTGACAGCATGCCAGGGCAGATTGCAGAGGTCTTGAAAAAGAAAGGTCAACACTGCAATATTGACTCTTTGCATCAACTTCATGTAATTGTCAATAAAAGCCTTTGACACTTATGAAATGCTTGTAATTATACTTCAGTATTCCATAGTAACATCTGACAAAAATATCTAAAGACACTGAAGCAGCAGACTTTGTGGAAAATAATATTTGTGTCATTCTCAAAACTTTTGGCCATGACTGTAGATTTGTTTGACTACCAGGAAACACTCTGTGTGACCCTGATTTCACCTACTGCAGTAAAAGGTTAAAGCAAGGCAGATGTGCATTTTGTGAAGAAGTGAAAGCTCTTACTCTCTCCTCCCCCTCTATTGTATGCAGAGGGAGCGGTGTTGAGAACATTTCATCCTGGTCACATCCCAGCAGGGGACCGTCCCTCCCATTTCCCCTTGATACTGAGTAATGTAAAGCATGTAATGTGATGCTGATACTGTGATACTATTAATGTACTGTACATACCGGCTGGAGCTTCCCGAGCTAGCACATAACGTTCTGAGAACTATATGCTTCTTAGAACTTGGTGAGAGCATGGTTGTCCTATGGTTATTTTGCATTCAACCTTCACAGAACATTCTGGGAATGGTGCAGGATAGTTGCTTGGCTTTGGAACATTCTCAGCACATTTAAGGAACAAACATGGTTACATTTAATACAATTTTTGGAAATGTTCTAGGAACGTTCTCCAACTGGTTTGACATTGGGAATGTTCTCAACTAGTTCAGAGAACATTAAGAAACAACGTTCTTCTGTGGGAATTTCAGTGCTTCAGCAAAACGTTTTCTGCAGGTTTCCTCATGGTTCTATTTAAAGTCAGGTTCTCAGAACATTAAGAAAACTTTCCATGAAAACCACAAGAAAACATTAGTAACATTCAAGGAACATTTTAAGAATGTTATTTAAAAACATAGACATTTCATTCTCAGCATCAACAAAACTCAGGCCCACTAATTGGCCACACCTGATCTTAATGAGTGCTTGTTTCCATTGAAATGGGGTCTGTTTGAATAGACTAAATAGAACAGCATTGTATGAGTAAAAAAAATAAAAAATAAAGGTTAAATAAAGGTTAAATAAAACATTTAAATAAATTGTACAAAAAAACATGTCAGGCTAGCTCCATCCTGGTTTGAATCTCATTGATGCTGTGCCACAATCAAGTGTTTGCATGATTAATGCCTAAGAAAATTCCTTTCCATGTGTTGTATCTGTACTTGGAGTTCAAAACAGTTAACCTAAACTAGCATTGTTATTAAAAGTCTTAATAAAACATTCAGTGAAAGCTTTAAGGAAGTTATTCAAAAACCTCCAAATAACCTTTCATTTCCATTCTCAGACCGTTAATAAAACCTTCCAGGAAAACTTTCAGGGAACCAAAGTAAAACTTTCTCAGAACCTCCCTGCAACCTAAAAATGTACGTTCCCAGAACAAGTGAAATATTTACTTCCATTCTCAGAACGGTTAAAGGGGAACTGCACCCACTGATTTGGCCTTGTTTTTTGGCTTGCTCCTCAAGAAAAACACGGCATGCTAGCTCCATCCTTGTGGCGCAGTGGACTAATTCCATGGATAAAGAATAGAAGATCATAGGTTAAATCTCACTGATGCCGTGCCACAATAAAAAAGACGTGTTTGCATGATCAATGCCTAAGCAAATACAATATCTATCCTTGGAGTTCAATAGTTAAACTAAGCTAGCAGTGTTATTAAAAGTCTTATTGAAACATGTCCTCAGAATATTATTTAATTAAATTCAACTAACATAGAATTTCCATTCTTAGAACGTTAATATCGTTAAACTTTCATGGAACCATAGTAAAACATTCTTAGAACCTCCTTGCAAACTAACAGAACAGGTGAAATGTTCACTTCTGTTCTCAGAACTTTAAAAAAATGTTTCATTTTACCAGTCAAGAAACTTATGGCTTCGTTCCCAGAACAATGGGAAATCAAAAACGTACGTTCCCATAACTTCCAAGAAACCAAATGTGCTAGCTGGGTTCATCAGCAGTAATGTCACATCGTTCCTTTTCTTATGGGTTTTGAAGGAGGGTGTGGGTGTAGGGGGTAAAGGCTAGCTAAACTTGGGGGGGGGGGGGGGTGTAAGGAAAAGACTACTCAACCGAGGTGAAAGAGAAGGGGTGGGAAAGCCCCTATTTGGTCTTTGCAGGAGGTGGGTCAGAGCTTGGTATAAAGTTGAACTTTATGGTGGAGTCTACTCATCCACCAAACAGCACACACTGGATTTACATGAACTAAGACATGGTACCGTTTTCTTCTGATGCGCCCAGTTTAAACACAGAGTCAATGTCTCTAAAGGTCACTCAAGACCCCATTTCACAGAACACGGGACAGCCTTCACAACCTCCAAGAACTGACTAACAATGACTGTCGGTAAACAATGATGGGGGGTTGTGATACACAGCCACACATTACAGTGATCTAGTAGTCTATGTATTGCATAATGTTGAAGTGCATGAAGGGATGTGGGGGGGAAATGTTGAACATCATGAGATCACATGTTCCCTTACAGAGATGGAGGTGGCTATGCTCTAGGCCGGTGTATTGGCTGTAAAGCACACGTCACTGACAGCTGTAACTCCTGGCAGCAGCACTTCTTCACAGAGGAGACAGGACAGCTGTAACTCCTGGCCAGCAGCACTTCTACACAGAGGAGACAGGACAGCTGTAACTCCTGGCCAGCAGCACTTCTACACAGAGGAGACAGGACAGCTGTAACTTTTGGCCAGCAGAACTTCTACACAGAGGAGACAGGACAGCTGTAACTCCTGGCCAGCAGCACTTCTTCACAGAGGCTGTAACTCTTGGCCAGCAGCACTTCTACACAGAGGAGACAGGACAGCTGTAACTCCTGGCCAGCAGCACTTATTCTCAGAGGAGACAGGACAGCTGTAACTCTTGGCCAGCAGCACTTCTACACAGAGGAGACAGGACAGCTGTAACTCCTGGCCAGCAGCAGGTACCAATTGGTACCATTGGAAAGAAAACACTTTGAAGTTTGTAGAAATATTTAAAAAATGTAGGAGACTAACACCATAGATATGGTTGGAGAAAATCCAAAGATAAACCAAAAGGGATGCCTAGCCCTAATTAAGAACAAATTCTTATTAACAATGACGGCCTAGGAACAGTGGGTTAACTGCCTTGTTCAGGGGCAAAACGACAGGTTTTTACCTTGGCAGCTCAGGGATTCGATATAGAAACCTTTTGGTTACTGGCCCAAGGCTCTAACCACTAGGCTACCTGGTACATTCAGTATCAAAAATATGCAAAAATAGAGAAAGTCAGAAAGGGAGCAAGCACTTTTTCAAGGCACTATATACAGTTGAAGTCAGAAGTTTACATACACCTTAGCCAAATACATTTAAACTCCGTTTTTCACAATTCCTGACATTTAATCCTAGTACAAAATGCCCTGTCTTCGGTCATTTAGGATCACCACTTTAT
This sequence comes from Salmo salar, assembly GCF_965601325.2. Lineage (NCBI taxonomy): Eukaryota > Metazoa > Chordata > Actinopteri > Salmoniformes > Salmonidae > Salmo > Salmo salar. The sequence goes on along the minus strand of NC_138318.1, from coordinate 44,617,549 downwards.
TTTATGAATGTAAAATGTCAGAATAATAGTAGAGAGAATTATTTCTTTCAGCTTTTATTTCTTTCATCACATTCCCAGTGGGTCAGAAGTTTACATACTCTGAATTAGTATTTGGTAGCATTGCCTTTACATTTTTAACTTATGTCAAACGTTTTGGGTAGCCTTCCACAAGCTTCCCACAATAAGTTGGGTGAATTTTGGCCCATTCCTCCTGACAGAGCTGGTGTAACTGAGTCAGGTTTCTAGGTCTCCTTGCTCGCACACACTTTTTCTGTTCTGCCCACGAATTTTCGATGGGATTGAGGTCAGGGCTTTGTGATGGCCACTCCCAATACGTTGTTGTCCTTAAGCCATTTTGCCACAACTTTGGAAGTATGCTTGAGGTCATTGTCCATTTGGAAGACCCATTTGCGACCAAGCTTTAACTTCCTGACTGATGTCTTGAGATGTTGCTTCAATATATCCACACCAGTCCCTCCTGCAGCAAAGCACCCCCACAACATGATGCTGCCACCCCCATGCTTCACGGTTGGGATGGTGTTCTTCAACTTGCAAGCCTCCCCTTTTTTCCTTCAAACATAACGATGTCATTATGGCCAAACAGTTCTATTTTTGTTTCATCAGACCAGAGGACATTTCTCCAAAAAAGTACAATCTTTGTCCCCATGTGCAGTTGCAAACTGTAGTCTGGCTTTGTTATGCCGGTTTTGGAACAGTGGCTTCTTCCTTGCTGAGCAGCATTTCAGGTTATGTTGATATAGAACTCGTTTTACTGTGGATTTAGATACTTTTCTACCTGTTTCCTCCAGCATCTTCACAAGGTCCTTTGCTGTTGTTCTAGGATTGATTAACACTTTTCACACCAAAGTACGTTCATCTCTAAGAGACAGAGCGCGTCTCCTTCCTGAGCGGTATGACGGCTGGGTGGTCCCATGGTGTTTATACTTGTGTACTATTGTTTGTACAGATGAACATGGTACCTTCAGGCATTTGGAAATTGCTCCCAAGGATGAACCATACTTGTGGAGGTCTGCAATTTGTTTTCTGAGGTCTTGGCTGATTTCTTTTGATTTTCCCATGGTGTCAAGCAAAGAGGCAATGAGTTTGATGGTAGGCCTTGAAATACAGTCACAGTTACACCTCCAATTGACTCAAATGATGTCAATTAGCCTATCAGAAGCTTGTAAAGCCATGACATATTTTTCTGTAATTTTTTCAAGCTGTTTAAAAGCACAGACAAGTTAGTGTATTTAAACTTCTGACCCACTGGAATTGTGATACAGTGAATTATAAGTGAAATAATCTGTAATCAATTGTTGGAAAAAAGACTTGTGTCATGCACAAGGAAGATGTCCTAACCGACTTGTCAAAACTATTGTTTGTTAATAAGACATTTGTGGAGTGGTTGAAAAACGAGGTTTAATGACTAAGACAACCTAAGTGTATGTAAACTTCCGACTTCAACTATATATATATGCACACACACTATGGTTCAAAAGTTTGGGGGCACATTGAAATGTCCTTGTTTTTGAAAGAAAAGCACATATTTTGTCCATTAAAATAATATCAAATTGATCAGAAATACATTGTAGACATTGTTAATGTTGTAAATGACTATTGTAGCTGGAAACGGCTGATTTTTAAGGGAATATCTACATAGGCGTACAGAGGCCCATTATCAGCAACCATCACTCCTGTGTTCCAATGGCATGTTGTGTTAGCTAATCCAAGTTTATCATTTTAAAAGGCTAATTGATCATTAGAAAGCCCTTTCGCAATTATGTTAGCACAGCTGAAAACGGTTGTACTGATTAAAGAAGCAATAAAACAGGCCTTCTTTATACTAGTTGAGTATCTGGAGCATCAGCATTTGTGGGTTCGATTATAGGCTCAAAATGGCCAGAAACAAAGAACTTTCTTCTGAAACTCGTCAGTCTATTCTTGTTCTGAGAAATGAAGGCTATTCCAAGCGAGAAATTGCCAAAAAAACTGTAGATCTCGTTCAATGCTGTGTACTACTCCCTTCATAGAACAGCGCAAACTGGCTCTAACCAGAATAGAAAGAGGAGTGGGATGCCCCGGTGGACAACTGAGCAAGAGGACAAGTACATTAGAGTGTCTAGTTTGAGAAACGCATCACAAGTCCTCAACTGGCAGCTTCATTAAATAGTACCCTCAAAACACCAGTCTCAACGTCAACAGTGAAGAGGCGACTCCGGGATGCTGGCCTTCTGGTTGTTGATAATGGTCCTCTGTACGCCTATGTAGATATTCCATAAAAAATCGGCCGTTTCCAGCTACAATAGTCATTTACAACATTAACAACGTCTACACTGTGTTTCTGATCAATTTGATGTTATTTTAATGGACAAAAAAATTGCTTTTCTTTCAAAAACAAGGACATTTCTGAGTGATCCCAAACTTTTGAGCGGTAGTGTATATTTATTTATATTCCAGACTTGCTAATGTAATTCTAATATTTCCTCATTTCTTAATGACATTTTGGGGGGAATTGTTTGTATTGTTTTGTATTGTTAGGTATTCCTGCATTGTTGGAGCTAGGAACATTAGCATTTCACGGCACCTGCGATAACGTCTGCAAAATGTGTACGCAACCAATAACCTTTGATTTATTTGACAGTGTAAGCAGCCTCAATAAGGATTGTGTAGCCCTGAGCTACCCATAATCACATTTCACATCCTGGGCTCTGTAGCCTTTCAGAACATTAACGAGATAATGAGGGATTCTTTACTTCCACATGCACTGACTGTATAAGGTATAGTCTAGCTCCCCTGGATGTACCTGCCCAAACCCCCAGGGGAGGGAGGATGACCCCTGGAAAGGAGCCGGTGAGAGGGTGATTAAGTGATTAATGCTGTGTACAAAAACAGAAGGAACAACAAGGAGATCAGTCAAAAGGAGCTTTCTACATCAGCTGCTGCTGAAGTGGATGGAAGTTGGCCATCATCATTACTAGGCAGACAGTCCCCTTGGTGATGGAAGATGGCCATCACATTACTAGGCAGGGAGTACCCTTGGCACTACCGCTAAGTGCCCTTTGGCCTGTCAGCCCGTTAAGGCTAAGCTTTGCCCTGTTTACATCTTAGAAAGAGTTTGTGAGGGTTGTGAAAAAGGAGCTTTAAATTAACATGATGTGTAGTTCAAAATGTATCCCTAACCGCCACAGTGTAGAGGTCATTTTGCCACCCAGATCCAAATCTGAAGACTGGCCAGGTTGGGTACTTCATTTACAGTAACATTTGAAGGTCTTTCACAAGAGCCTACATAGTATGGGCCTTGTTGTGATTGATGCAGATAGAAGAATACAACATTCTGTTGGTGACTGCCTCCACACAGTTGGAAGTGAGTGAGTCACTCCTCAACAATAGATTTTTTTTTTAACCTTTACTTAACTAGGAAAGTAAGTTAAGAACAAATTTTTATTTTCAATGATGGCCTAGGAACAGTGGGTTAACTGCCTTGTTCAGGGGCAGAACAACAGATTTTTACCACTAGGCTACCTGCCGCCAACAAAGGCTATACAGTTCATTAAAAGTACTCTATCCCTTCCTCCGGATGTGAGTGTGGATATCATTCACTACAAAGGCCCCAAAGTCTGTCAGTGTGGCTGGCGCGAGCCGTGTGTGTCTGTGTGTGTGTGTGTGTGTGTGTGTGTGTGTGTGTGTGTGTGTGTGTGTGTGTGTGTGTGTGTGTGTGTGTGTGTGTGTGTGTGTGTGTGTGTGTGTGTGTGTGTGTGTGTGTGTGTGTGTGTGTGCGTGAATGTGCATGTTAATTACGGTTGTATGAGAGTACAAGAGAATGAAAGAGGGATGCATAAAAAAGAAAAGTAGGACGAGAGGTAGAAAGGGAAGGAAAAGAGGAGAAGATACTGGGTTTTGACTGTCTACTCTGAGCTGCAGTCAGAGTAGAAGATACTGGGTTGACTGTCTACTCTGAGCTGCAGTCAGAGGAGAAGATACTGGGTTGACTGTCTACTCTGAGCTGAAGTCAGAGGAGAAGATACTGGGTTGACTGTCTACTCAGCTGCAGTCAGAGGAGAAGATGCTGGGTTTTGACTGTCTACTCTGAGCTGCAGTCAGAGGAGCTCTGCAGTCAAAAGGGAGAGGAATTTGTGACACAAAGACAGTAGCGGTGGGTGATTGATATCAGAGCGGTCTGACACAGCCACCTGATCCTCTCGGGTCCAGCAGCACTAAACTGACTGAACCCACCAAGCCAAGATGGCTGCCTAGCTGGCAGTGAGAGAAGGGGTAGTAGGGAGATGAGTGCACAGCAGCCCAATGCCCACTAACTCATCACTGCTGTCTCAACACTGCTGAGAGGTTTTTACTGACAGGCAGGCACAGTGGCACACCCATAGACACTGTGATAGAAAAATAACATTTGTTTAATATTAATAGTTAGCGATTAATACTTAGAACAGAAATGTCCTTTTTATTGTTTAATTCTGTGTTTCTGTAAATAGATGGTTTCCACTCTAGCTTCCTGCAGTTAGTCTGCTAGAGATAGCTAGAGCTGACAATGACTTGGTGATTAAAACCTAAAAGCTGATATTCCATAGACAAGATGTGGTGTGTGTGACCCGAGCTAGAGAGAGCCTGGAAGAGTTTAGAACAATGCCTCATTGTCTCATCTTCCTGGCATCTGGGAAACTAAGCCAAGTTGGAAGTAAAACAACATCCCGTGCAGATAATCAGGACATGAACCAAGGTGTCTTATGGGAAGGTTGGAACCAGGCTGACTAAGCATTTGTAGGTCCTATATAACATCTGTTTATTCATTATCGGTTAAGCACTCGGCAACACACTTCAAAGTGTGGGGTCGACGGTTCCATTATTGCAATAATTACATCGATATTAAATAAAGACGATTGTTTGAAGAAATGAACAAGTCTCTCTCAGTACTGAATTTCCATGACAACACATATCACCCACCCACAGTCACCTATTCTACACACACTACAGCACATCTTCTGTCCATGATTAAAGAGCACTATGCATCATAATGATTTTGATTCATGTATTTTATCATCCTACTGCGTCGCTTAATACAGTATCATTAAAAACAAAAAACTGTTTTAAGTGAGAATAGGCATTCGTCTCAAGCTGAAAAAGAAAGTAAATATCAAGGCACAAGGCGAGGCCCAAATGCAGACACAGAAGGCAGATGGTTGGAGTCTTACAATGTTTATTAATCCAAAGGGTTGGCAAGAGAATGGTTGTGGACAGGCAAAAATGTCAAAATAAGATCAGAGTCCAGGAGGTACAGAGTGGCAGACAGGCTCATGGTCAAGGCAGGCAGAATGGTCAGGCAGGAGGGTACAAAGACCAGAAACAGGCAAGGGTAAAAACTGGGCGGACTAGAAAAAGGAGAATGCAAAAAGCAGGCGAACGGGAAAAACGCTGGTTGACTTGGAAACATACAAGACAAACTGGCACAGAAAGACAGGAAACACAGGGATAAATACACTGGGGAAAACAAGCGACACCTGGAGGGCGTGGAGACAATCACAAGGACAGGTGAAACAGATCAGGGCATGACAGTAAATTCATATGAGCATATGAGCAATTCATAATGCCTATTCCACCCATGCTCTACCAAGGTTTTCCAGCACAGAGCTTTGATCTACTACAGTAGCTATGTTGGCATTGTACTTCAAACTATGTGTAGGAAGGTTGCTTAGGATTCAAACCTTCTCAAACAGCCTAATTCATACTCTTAGAGGAGGTGCTTCCACAATAATGTGATTTGTACCCCATTCAAGTTAAAGTATTGGATTCTTCACACCACAGTAAGACATTATCCCATTACGTTACCTTTTCATGCTTTTGTTATTAAACAGCTAGACATATTAAGCTAGACATGTTACCATCAGTGTGATGAGGGAGGAGCAGCTAGACATGTTACCATCAGTGTGATGAGGGAGGAGCAGCTAGACATGTTACCATCAGTGTGATGAGGGAGGAGCAGCTAGACATGTTACCATCAGTGTGATGAGGGGAGGAGCAGTTAGACATGTTACCATCAGTGTGATGAGGGGAGGAGCAGTTAGACATGTTACCATCAGTGTGATGAGGGGAGGAGCAGTTAGACATGTTACCATCAGTGTGATGAGGGGAGGAGCAGTTAGACATGTTACCATCAGTGTGATGAGGGGAGGAGCAGCTAGACATGTTACCATCAGTGTGATGAGGGGAGGAGCAGTTAGACATGTTACCATCAGTGTGATGAGGGGAGGAGCAGCTAGACATGTTACCATCAGTGTGATGAGGGGAGGAGCAGCTAGACATGTTACCATCAGTGTGATGAGGGAGGAGCAGTTAGACATGTTACCATCAGTGTGATGAGGGAGGAGCAGCTAGACATGTTACCATCAGTGTGATGAGGGGAGGAGCAGTTAGACATGTTACCATCAGTGTGATGAGGGGAGGAGCAGTTAGACATGTTACCATCAGTGTGATGAGGGGAGGAGCAGTTAGACATGTTACCATCAGTGTGATGAGGGGAGGAGCAGTTAGACATGTTACCATCAGTGTGATGAGGGGAGGAGCAGCTAGACATGTTACCATCAGTGTGATGAGGGGAGGAGCAGCTAGACATGTTACCATCAGTGTGATGAGGGGAGGAGCAGTTAGACATGTTACCATCAGTGTGATGAGGGAGGAGCAGTTAGACATGTTACCATCAGTGTGATGAGGGAGGAGCAGCTAGACATGTTACCATCAGTGTGATGAGGGAGGAGCAGCTAGACATGTTACCATCAGTGTGATGAGGGGAGGAGCAGTTAGACATGTTACCATCAGTGTGATGAGGGGAGGAGCAGTTAGACATGTTACCATCAGTGTGATGAGGGAGGAGCAGCTAGACATGTTACCATCAGTGTGATGAGAGGAGGAGCAGCTAGACATGTTACCATCAGTGTGATGAGGGAGGAGCAGCTAGACATGTTACCATCAGTGTGATGAGGGGAGGAGCAGTTAGACATGTTACCATCAGTGTGATGAGGGGAGGAGCAGCTAGACATGTTACCATCAGTGTGATGAGGGGAGGAGCAGTTAGACATGTTACCATCAGTGTGATGAGGGAGGAGCAGCTAGACATGTTACCATCAGTGTGATGAGGGGAGGAGCAACTAGACATGTTACCATCAGTGTGATGAGGGAGGAGCAGCTAGACATGTTACCATCAGTGTGATGAGGGAGGAGCAGTTAGACATGTTACCATCAGTGTGATGAGGGAGGAGCAGCTAGACATGTTACCATCAGTGTGATGAGGGAGGAGCAGCTAGACATGTTACCATCAGTGTGATGAGGGAGGAGCAGTTAGACATGTTACCATCAGTGTGATGAGGGAGGAGCAGCTAGACATGTTACCATCAGTGTGATGAGGGAGGAGCAGTTAGACATGTTACCATCAGTGTGATGAGGGGAGGAGCAGCTAGACATGTTACCATCAGTGTGATGAGGGAGGAGCAGTTAGACATGTTACCATCAGTGTGATGAGGGAGGAGCAGCTAGACATGTTACCATCAGTGTGATGAGGGAGGAGCAGTTAGACATGTTACCATCAGTGTGATGAGGGGAGGAGCAGCTAGACATGTTACCATCAGTGTGATGAGGGAGGAGCAGCTAGACATGTTACCATCAGTGTGATGAGGGAGGAGCAGTTAGACATGTTACCATCAGTGTGATGAGGGAGGAGCAGTTAGACATGTTACCATCAGTGTGATGAGGGGAGGAGCAGCTAGACATGTTACCATCAGTGTGATGAGGGGAGGAGCAGTTAGACATGTTACCATCAGTGTGATGAGGGAGGAGCAGCTAGACATGTTACCATCAGTGTGATGAGGGAGGAGCAGCTAGACATGTTACCATCAGTGTGATGAGGGGAGGAGCAGTTAGACATGTTACCATCAGTGTGATGAGGGAGGAGCAGCTAGACATGTTACCATCAGTGTGATGAGGGAGGAGCAGCTAGACATGTTACCATCAGTGTGATGAGAGGAGGAGCAGTTAGACATGTTACCATCAGTGTGATGAGGGAGGAGCAGTTAGACATGTTACCATCAGTGTGATGAGGGAGGAGCAGTTAGACATGTTACCATCAGTGTGATGAGGGGAGGAGCAGCTAGACATGTTACCATCAGTGTGATGAGGGAGGAGCAGTTAGACATGTTACCATCAGTGTGATGAGAGGAGGAGCAGTTAGACATGTTACCATCAGTGTGATGAGGGGAGGAGCAGTTAGACATGTTACCATCAGTGTGATGAGGGGAGGAGCAGTTAGACATGTTACCATCAGTGTGATGAGGGGAGGAGCAGTTAGACATGTTACCATCAGTGTGATGAGGGGAGGAGCAGTTAGACATGTTACCATCAGTGTGATGAGGGGAGGAGCAGTTAGACATGTTACCATCAGTGTGATGAGGGAGGAGCAGTTAGACATGTTACCATCAGTGTGATGAGGGAGGAGCAGCTAGACATGTTACCATCAGTGTGATGAGGGAGGAGCAGCTAGACATGTTACCATCAGTGTGATGAGGGAGGAGCAGTTAGACATGTTACCATCAGTGTGATGAGGGGAGGAGCAGTTAGACATGTTACCATCAGTGTGATGAGGGAGGAGCAGCTAGACATGTTACCATCAGTGTGATGAGGGAGGAGCAGTTAGACATGTTACCATCAGTGTGATGAGGGAGGAGCAGTTAGACATGTTACCATCAGTGTGATGAGGGGAGGAGCAGCTAGACATGTTACCATCAGTGTGATGAGGGGAGGAGCAGTTAGACATGTTACCATCAGTGTGATGAGGGAGGAGCAGCTAGACATGTTACCATCAGTGTGATGAGGGAGGAGCAGCTAGACATGTTACCATCAGTGTGATGAGGGAGGAGCAGCTAGACATGTTACCATCAGTGTGATGAGAGGAGGAGCAGTTAGACATGTTACCATCAGTGTGATGAGGGAGGAGCAGTTAGACATGTTACCATCAGTGTGATGAGGGGAGGAGCAGCTAGACATGTTACCATCAGTGTGATGAGAGGAGGAGCAGTTAGACATGTTACCATCAGTGTGATGAGGGAGGAGCAGTTAGACATGTTACCATCAGTGTGATGAGGGGAGGAGCAGTTAGACATGTTACCATCAGTGTGATGAGGGGAGGAGCAGCTAGACATGTTACCATCAGTGTGATGAGGGGAGGAGCAGTTAGACATGTTACCATCAGTGTGATGAGGGGAGGAGCAGTTAGACATGTTACCATCAGTGTGATGAGGGGAGGAGCAGTTAGACATGTTACCATCAGTGTGATGAGGGAGGAGCAGTTAGACATGTTACCATCAGTGTGATGAGGGAGGAGCAGTTAGACATGTTACCATCAGTGTGATGAGGGGAGGAGCAGTTAGACATGTTACCATCAGTGTGATGAGGGAGGAGCAGTTAGACATGTTACCATCAGTGTGATGAGGGGAGGAGCAGTTAGACATGTTACCATCAGTGTGATGAGGGAGGAGCAGCTAGACATGTTACCATCAGTGTGATAAATTGATAGATAATTATGGAAACAGAACAGACAGGTCACATCACATTGGCTGCTGTCTGTTTCTCACTTTCTTCTGAGGCATGGAGGAGCTTTCCAGGGAGTTCCCACTAGCTGTCCGCCCACTGTGAGGCATGGGTGGAGGGGGAGTAAAGGGGAGAGATGGGAGCCAGAGGAGTGGTGCAGTGGCCTGTGAATTATTACCCTGTGGGGTCAGATGGGTTCTACCTACCAGAGGTGACTGAAGGGAGAGAGGGAGCCAGAAGGAGAGCTGGTAGCACCAAGGTCAGTGACCATCAGTGTTCTGACTGAGAGACAGCAGTACAGTATTCCATCAGTGTTCTGAGTGAGAGACAGCAGTACAGTGTTCCATCAGTATTCTGAGTGAGAGACAGCAGTACAGTGTTCCATTAGTGTTCTGAGTGAGAAACAACAGTACAGTTTTCCATCAGTGTTCTGAGTGAGAGACAGCAGTTCCATCAGTGTTCTGACCGACAGACACCAGTACAGTGTTCCAACAGTGTTCTGACTGAGAGACAGCTGCAGAGCAACCATGTGATCCAAGCAGCCTAGAAGCTCCAGAGCACTCATTCTGCACACACACACACACACACACACACACACACACACACACACACACACACACACACACACACACACACACACACACACACACACACACACACACACACACACACACACACACACACACAGAGAGAGAGGTCTGCTCTTAACCAGAGATGATGGCACAGACCCGCCTTCAGGAACCAGCCCGGGGGGCCAAATGGGATGCTTATCTGAACGGTGCAGATGCCATCCATTTCCCTGTGTGCTTCACCATACGCTAGAGAGAATCCATGAAGATCTGTGAGGGAGTTATCTAGGATATCCACATTTCAAAAGTCATCAGATTATATTAATACATGTATTTGAGTGAGCCCTGGAAGCTGCGAGACTTATTACATCAAACCAAGTAACCGGATTCCAGGAAGTAGTTTAAAACAATTAACTTTGGGTTGCAATAGCACACTTGGAAGCATACTGCTTTTGATTGAGTCGGGAAACCCGTTTACAGATTTTGACTGAACATAGCCTAGTAGTGTATTGTTCAACCTTCGTCTCTGATCTGCTGCCTCCAGGGGATGATGACATCATTGGCCCAGAGTTCAAGCACCACTTGGTGAATTGAGTATGAGAGCATGGATGGATTGATGGAATACAGGGATGAGGATGGAGGATCTGGTCAGCCACCCTTTCTTCAGCTGGCCCCCTCACAGAGAGACCCATTCAGCTGGCCCCCTCTCAGAGAGACCCATTCAGCTGGCCCCTTCTCAGAGAGACACAATCAGCTGGCCCACTCTCAGAGAGACCCATTCAGCTGGCCCACTCTCAGAGAGACCCATTCAGCTGGCCCACTCTCAGAGAGACCCATTCAGCTGGCCCACTCTGAGAGACCCATTCAGCTGGTCCCCTCTCAGAGAGACACAATCAGCTGGCCCACTCTCAGAGAGACCCATTCAGCTGGCCCCTTCTCAGAGAGACACAATCAGCTGGCCCACTCTCAGAGAGACCCATTCAGCTGGTCCCTTCTCAGAGAGACACAATCAGCTGGCCCCCTCTCAGAGAGACACAATCAGCTGGCCCACTCTCAGAGAGACCCATTCAGCTGGCCCACTCTGAGAGACCCATTCAGCTGGTCCCCTCTCAGAGAGACACAATCAGCTGGCCCACTCTCAGAGAGACCCATTCAGCTGGCCCCCTCTCAGAGAGACACAATCAGTTGGCCCACTCTCAGAGAGACCCATTCAGCTGGTCCCTTCTCAGAGAGACACAATCAGCTGGCCCCCTCTCAGAGAGACACAATCAGCTGGCCCACTCTCAGAGAGACCCATTCAGCTGGCCCACTCTCAGAGAGACCCATTCAGCTGGTCCCCTCTCAGAGAGACCCATTCAGCTGGCCCACTCTCAGAGAGACCCATTCAGCTGGTCCCCTCTCAGAGAGACCCATTCAGCTGGCCCACTCTCAGAGAGACCCATTCAGCTGGTCCCTCTCAGAGAGACCCATTCAGCTGGCCCCTTCTCAGAGAGACACAATCAGCTGGCCCACTCTTAGAGAGACCCATTCAGCTGGCGTACTCTCAGAGAGACCCATTCAGCTGGCCGACTCTCAGAGAGACCCATTCAGATGGCCCCCTCTCAGAGAGACCCATTCAGCTGGCCCACTCTCAGAGAGACCTATTCAGCTGGTCCCTCTCAGAGAGACCCATTCAGCTGGCCCCTTCTCAGAGAGACACAATCAGCTGGCCCACTCTTAGAGAGACCCATTCAGCTGGCCTACTCTCAGAGAGACCCATTCAGCTGGCCTACTCTCAGAGAGACCCATTCAGCTGGCCCCTTCTCAGAGAGACACAATCAGCTGGCCCACTCTTAGAGAGACCCATTCAGATGGCCCCCTCTCAGAGAGACCCATTCAGCTGGCCCACTCTCAAAGACCCATTCAGCTGGTCCCCTCACAGGTGGTCCCCAGACTGTGGCACATCACACCTATAATAGATGCCATTTAGCAGACACTTTTATCTAAAGCAACTTAATCATACTTGCATGCATTTTACTTACATTTGGTCTTGGAAATCAAACCCACTATCCTGGCACTGCAAGCAGTATGCTCTACCAACTGAGTTACAGAGGACCATGCTCTACCAACTGAGTTACAGAGGACCATGTTCTACTAACTGAGTTACAGAGGACCATGTTTTACTAACTGAGTTACAGAGGACCATGTTCTACTAACTGAGTTAAAGAGGACCATGTTCTACCAATGAGTTACAGAGGACCATGTTCTACCAATGAGTTACAGAGGACCATGTTCTACCAATGAGTTACGGAGGACCATGTTCTACCAACTGAGTTACAGAGGACCATGTTCTAACAATAAGTTACAGAGGACCATGTTCTACTAACTGAGTTGCAGAGGACCATGTTCTACTAACTGAGTTACAGAGGACCATGTTCTACTAACTGAGTTACAGAAGACCATGTTCTACTAACTGAGTTACAGAGGACCATGTTCTACTAACTGAGTTACAGAGGACCATGTTCTAACAATAAGTTACAGAGGACCATGTTCTACTAACTGAGTTACAGAGTACCATGTTATACTAACTGAGTTACAGAGGACCATGTTCTACCAACTGAGTAACAGAGTACCATGTTCTACCAACTGAGATAGAGGACCATGTGCTAACAATACGTTACAGAGTACCATGTTCTACCAACTGAGTTACAGAGGACCATGTTCTACCAACTGAGATAGAGGACCATGTTCTAACAATACGTTACAGAGGACCATGTTCTACCAACTGAGTTACAGAGGACCATGTTCTACCAATGAGTTACAGAGGACCATGTTCTACTAACTGAGTTACAGAGGACCATGTTCTACATACTGAGTTACGGAGGACCATGTTCTAACACTAAGTTACAGAGGACCATGTTTTACTAACTGAGTTGCAGAGGACCATGTTCTACTAACTGAGTTACAGAGGACCATGTTCTACTAACTGAGTTACAGAGGACCATGTTCTAACAATAAGTTACAGAGGACCATGTTCTACTAACTGAGTTACAGAGTACCATGTTATACTAACTGAGTTACAGAGGACCATGTTCTACCAACTGAGTAACAGAGTACCATGTTCTACCAACTGAGATAGAGGACCATGTTCTAACAATACGTTACAGAGGACCATGTTCTACCAACTGAGTTACAGAGGACCATGTTCTACCAATGAGTTACAGAGGACCATGTTCTACTAACTGAGTTACAGAGGACCATGTTCTACATACTGAGTTACAGAGGACCATGTTCTAACAATAAGTTACAGAGGACCATGTTTTACTAACTGAGTTGCAGAGGACCATGTTCTACTAACTGAGTTACAGAGGACCATGTTCTACTAACTGAGCGTATTTCTGTCTTAAAGGGGCAGTGTTGTATTTTGAGACAGGCTTGAATAAGTAAACAATAGGCAGAGGGTAGCATACTTTGTCTTATTCTCTGTAATAATGCATTTAATTTTTAAAGTGCTTTCTTGAATTAAACAACACAACAACATTTTCTGTCACCTCCTTGTATGAAGGACACGTGAATAGGCAGTTTAATGTCAAGCCCTGCATATATTTTCAAAAGTCTCAAGGAATGTAGACCTACATTGAACATTGCTTGCTACCCCATATGGTTGAATCATGAGCCCCTGGTCCATGTCTGCCACTCTTGAGTTGATTTAGAAGAGTCCACATACACTCCTCCAGCTCCTGGTCAATCATTTAGCTACCTACATTGGATGGTCAGTCAACTGATGTAAATTGTGGGGTTTCTGACCCCCAGGGGTTCTGCTACAGACTACCGAAACAATAAATCAGGATTTGTAGCTGGAGAGGAACTCAGCAACTCAGTTAGAAGAACATTGTCCTCTGTAGCTCAGGTGGTAGAACATGGTTCCCTGTAACTCAGTTAGTAGAACATTGTCCTCTGTAGCTCAGGTGGTAGAATATGGTTCCCTGTAACTCAGTTAGTAGAACATTGTCCTCTGTAACTCAGTTAGTAGAACATGGTCCTCTGTAACTCAGTTAGTAGAACATGGTCCTCTGTAACTCAGTTAGTAGAACATGGTCTTCTGTAACTCAGTTAGTAGAACATGGTCCTCTGTAACTTATTGTTAGAACATGGTCCTCTGTAACTCAGTTAGTAGAACATTGTCCTCTGTAACTCAGTTAGTAGAACATGGTCTTCTGTAACTCAGTTAGTAGAACATGGTACTCTGTAACTCAGGTAGTAAAACATGGTCTTCTGTAACTCAGTAAGTAGAACATGGTCCTCCGTAACTCAGTTAGTAGAACATGGTCCTCCGTAACTCAGTTAGTAGAACATGGTCCTCTGTAACTCAGTTAGTAGAACATGGTCCTCCGTAACTCAGTAGAACATGGTCCTCTGTAACTCAGTTAGTAGAACATGGTCCTCTGTAACTCAGTTAGTAGAACATGGTCCTCTGTAACTCAGTTAGTAGAACATGGTCTTCTGTAACTCAGTTAGTAGAACATGGTACTCTGTAACTCAGGTAGAAAAAAACATGGTCTTCTGTAACTCAGTAAGTAGAACATGGTCCTCCGTAACTCAGTTAGTAGAACATGGTACTCTGTAACTCAGTTAGTAGAACATGGTCTTCTGTAACTCAGTAAGTAGAACATGGTCCTCTGTAACTCAGTTAGTAGAACATGGTCCTCTGTAACTTAGTTAGTAGAACATGGTCCTCCGTAACTCAGTTAGTAGAACATGGTCCTCCGTAACTCAGTTAGTAGAACATGGTCTTCTGTAACTCAGTTGGTAGAACATGGTCTTCTGTAACTCAGTAAGTAGAACATGGTACTCTGTCACTCAGTTGGTAGAACATGGTCCTCTGTAACTCAGTTGGTAGAACATGGTACTCTGTAACTCAATTAGTAGAACATGGTCCTCTGTAACTCAGTTAGTAGAACATGGTCCTCTGTAACTCTGTAACTTAGTTAGTAGAACATGGTCCTCTGTAACTCAGTTAGGAGAACATGGTCCTCTGTAACTCTGTAATTTAGTTAGTAGAACATGGTCCTCTGGAAATCAATTAGTAGAGCATGGACCCCTGTAACTCAGTTAGTAGAACATGGTCCTCTGTAACTCAGTTAGTAGAACATGGTCCTCTGTCACTCAGTTAGTAGAACATGGTCCTCTGTAACTCAGTTAGTAGAACATGGTCCTCTGTCACTCAGTTAGTAGAACATGGTTTTCTGTAACTCAGTTAGTAGAACATGGTTTTCTGTAACTCAGTTGGTAGAACATGGTTTTCTGTAACTCAGTTAGTAGAACATGGTCCTCCATAACTCAGTTAGTAGAACATGGTCCTCTGTAACTCAGTTAGTAGAACATGGTCTTCTGTAACTCAGTTAGTAGAACATGGTCCTCTGTAACTCAGTTAGTAGAACATGGTCTTCTGTAACTCAGTAGAACATGGTCCTCTGTAACTCAGTTAGTAGAACATGGTCCTCTGTAACTCAGTAAGTAGAACATGGTCCTCTGTAACTCAGTAAGTAGAACATGGTTTTCTGTAACTCAGTTAGTAGAACATGGTCCTCCATAACTCAGTTAGTAGAACATGGTCCTCTGTAACTCAGTTAGTAGAACATGGTCTTCTGTAACTCAGTTAGTAGAACATGGTCCTCTGTAACTCAGTTAGTAGAACATGGTCCTCTGTAACTCAGTTAGTAGAACATGGTCCTCTGTAACTCAGTTAGTAGAACATGGTCATCTGTAACTCAGTTAGTAGAACATGGTCCTCTGTAACTCAGTTAGTAGAACATGGTCCTCTGTAACTCAGTTAGTAGAACATGGTCCTCTGTAACTCAGTTAGTAGAACATGGTCATCTGTAACTCAGTTAGTAGAACATGGTCCTCTGTAACTCAGTTAGCAGAACATGGAGCATTGTCGTCTGTAACTCAATTCAGTTAGTGGAATATGGTCCTCTGTAACTCAGTTAGAAGAGCATGGTCCTCTGTATCTCAGTTTCTACCCGGTATTTATGACCTATCATGCCGTATTCAGAGAGAGAGGAACAAAGGTCTTCCTTCACTTGGCCAAACTCCCAAATCCCCAAAATGGGAGAATTAAACATTCTTTCTACTTTTCAGAATGTGGGAATGGTCCGTGGACACTTAAGGGACAGTTATGCCGGGTGACGCTGGTGTGTGAAGTGGTTTAAACTACAACTCTACCAAAGACTATACCACGTGGAGCTACATGGCTGGAAATGGTTAAACTCTGAGATTACTGATGTTGATGTGGTTGTTACTGAGAAGAAGTACATGGCTGAGCTCTTTCATCACCACTTCATTAGTAAGGATTCCTATTTGACTCAGCCATACCTCCTTGCCGTCCAACATTTCCTCAACTCCCATCCCTTCAAATGCGATAATCCCCAATGCTTCTCCCTCTTTTTCCCCTGCATCGCTACAAATGTTCTCCCTGCAGGCAGATACTGACTCCGAGGTGCTAAAGGAGCTCTTGAAACTTGACCCCAAAAAACATCCATTTGACCCAGATGGTTTAGACTCTTTCTTCTTTAAGGTTGATGCCCCTATCATCGCCAAGCCTATCTCTGACCTTTTAAACCTTTCTCTCCTTTCTGGGGAGGTTCCCATTGCTTGGAAGGCAGCCAGATCCTTTATTTAAAGGGGGAGATCAAGCTGATCCTAACTGTTATAGGCCTATTTCTATTTTGCCCTGTTAATCAAAAGTGTTGGAAAAACTTGTCAACAATCAACTGACTGGCTTTCTTGATGTCTATAGTATTCTCTCTGGTATGCAATCTGGTTTCCCGCTCAAGTTATTGATGTGTCACTGCAACCTTAAAGGTCCTCAATGGTTTCACCATTGCCCTTGATTCTAAGAAATGTTGTGCTGCTATTTTTATGACTTGGCCAAAGCTTTTGATACAGTTGACCATTCCATTCTTGTGGGCTGGCTAAGGAGTATTGGTGTCTCTGAGGAGTCTTTAGCCTGGTTTGCTAACTACCTCTCTCAAAGAGTGCAGTGTATAAAGTCAGAACATCTGCTGTCTCAGCCACTGCCTGTCACCAAGGGAGGACACCAAGGTTTGATCCTAGGCCCCACGCTCTTCTCAATTTACATCAACAACATAGCTCAAGCAGAAGGAAGCTCTCTTATCCATTTAGATGCAGATGATACAGTCTTATACTCAGCTGGCCCCTCCCTGGATTTTGTGTTAAATACTCTACAACAAAGCTTTCTTAGTGTCCAACAAGCTTTCTCTACCCTTAACCTTGTTCTGAACACCTCCAAAACAAAGGTCATGTGGTTTGGTAAGAAGAATGTCCCTCTCCCCACAGGTGTGATTACTACCTCTGAGGGTTAAGAGCTTGAGGTAGTCACCTCATACAAGTACTTGGGAGAATGGCTAGACGGTACATTGTCCTTCTCTCAGCACATATCAAAGCTGCAGGCTAAAGTTAAATCTAGATTCTATCGTAATCGCTCCTCTGCCAAAATAACCCTGATTCAGATGACCATCCTACCCATGCTAGATTACGGAAACATAATTTATAGATCGGCAGGTAAGGGTGCTCTCGAACGGCTAGATGTTCTTTACCATTACACCATCAGATTTGCCACCAATGTTCCTTATAGGACACATCACTGCACTCTATACTCCTCTGTAAACTGGTCATCTCTGTATACCCGTCGCAAGACCCAACAGTTGATTGCTTATTTATAAAACCCTCTTAGGCCTCACTCCCCCCTCCCCCTCCCCCTATCAGAGATATCTACTACAGCCATCATCCTCCACATACAACACCCGTTCTGCCAGTCACAAGGACCCCAAAGCACATTCATGGGTCGCTCGTCTTTTAAGTTTGCTGCAGCTAGCGACTAGAACGAGCTGCATCAAACACTCAAACTGGACAGTTATATCTCAATTTCTTCATTCAAAGACTCAATCATGGACACTCTTACTGACAGTTGTCTGCTTTGCGTGATGTGTTGTTGTCTCTACCTTCTTGCCCTTTGTGCTGTTGTCTGTGCCCAATGGTGTTTGTACCATGTTTTGTGCTGCTACCATGTTGTGTTGTTACCATGATGTTGTCATGTTGCTGTGTTGTTGTCTTGGGTCTCTCTTTGTGTGGTGTTGTGTTGTCTCTCTTGTCGTGATGTGTGTTTTGACTTATATTTATATTTTATTAAAAAAGATTGATCCCAGCCCCAGCCCCCGTTCTTATCTGACTTGCCTAGTTAAATAAGGTTAAATAAAATAAATTAAAAATAAATAAATAAAAAATGGCTGTTGAGTGAACCTCTTCCATTTAAAAGGCTATGGGGTGAACCTGTTCTTCAAGCTTCTCAAGGCTGGAACACTCTTATGTACGTTGTTTTTTAAATTGTCTAATAAATAAATAGAATCAGTTGAGTCTGATTTCTAAATTCTCTAACAAATTGGAGTGTTATTTAAGCGATCATCTAATCTTAAAGGAACTGAGAATAAATAAGAGGCAGACCAGTCTTTGAATACTTCAGATGATATATTTTATGCTCGAGCTCTGGCTTAACTAGGCTATGCATTTAACCTTCAAAAGCAGTTTATTTCCCAATACCACTAGAGCGCTGTTCATTTTGCCAGAGTTCTGAAAACATTACAGCCCCACTCAATAGAGAGACTCAAACGTGCAAGCTATTCAAGTGTGATGAAATACAACAACTGTGGAGGAGGCCGTAGGAGGGCAACAACCCAGCAGCAGGACCGCTACCTCCGCCTTTGTGCAAGGAGGAGCAGGAGAAGCACTGCCAGAGCCCTGCAAAATGACCTCCAGCAGGCCACAAATGTGCATGTGTCTGCTCAAACGGTCAGAAACAGACTCCATGAGGGTGGTATGAGGGCCCGACGTCCACAGGTGGGGGTTGTGCTTACAGCCCAACACCGTGCAGGACGTTTGGCATTTGCCAGAGAACACCAAGATTGGCAAATTCGCCACTGGCGCCCTGTGCCCTTCACAGATGAAAGCAGGTTCACACTGAGCACATGTGACAGTCTGGAGACACTGTGGAGAACGTTCTGCTGCCTGCAACATCCTCCAGCATGACCGGTTTGGCGGTGGGTCAGTCATGGTGTGGGGTGGCATTTCTTTGGGGGGCCGCACAGCCCTCCATGTGCTCGCCAGAGGTAGCCTGACTGCCATTAGGTACCGAGATGAGATCCTCAGACCCCTTGTGAGACCATATGCTGGTGCGGTTGGCCCTGGGTTCCTCCTAATGCAAGACAATGCTAGACCCCATGTGGCTGGAGTGTGTCAGCAGTTCCTGCAAGAGGAATGCATTGATGCTATGGACTGGCCCGCCCGTTCCCCAGACCTGAATCCAATTGAGCACATCTGGGACATCATGTCTCGCTCCATCCACCAACGCCACGTTGCACCACAGACTGTCCAGGAGTTGGCGGATGCTTTAGTCCAGATCTGGGAGGAGATCCCTCAGGAGACCAGCCGCCACCTCATCAGGAGCATGCCCAGGCGTTGTAGGGAGGTCATACAGGCACGTGGAGGCCACACACACTACTGAGCCTCATTTTGACTTGTTTTAAGGACATTACATCAAAGTTGGATCAGCCTGTAGTGTGGTTTTCCACTTTAATTTTGAGTGTGACTCCAAATCCAGACCTCCATGGGTTGATAAATTGGATTTCCATTGATTATTTTTGTGTGATTTTGTTGTCAGCACATTCAACTATGTAAAGAAAAAAGTAATTAATAAGATTATTTCTGTCATTTAGATCTAGGATGTGTTGTTTAAGTGTTCCCTTTATTTTTTTGAGCAGTATATTATCCTGAGATCAATATACAAGAATGGCTCATAATATTGAAGGAGTTCTTAGAGCAGGGATCATTAACAACAGTCAGCCGGCTGATTCTTTTTTTCTTGAGAGGATGGTCAGGAGGCCCGGAACATAATTACGACTAATTTGTAGACTGCAAATTAACCACAAGAAGCCAAACAGATATAATATTTGACTAAAACATAATCATTTCAAACCTTGCCTACATTTGTATACAATAACATATATCTCTTTATTATGTGTGAGAATACTTTGGAACAGATTTCAACATTTAAATAACTTGGAGCTGATTTGCTTGTGTTTTTACAGTCTTTTATGTCCAACAATAAAATAATATAATAATAAAGATTAAAATAACCCACAGGCCGCCAGCTGGGGAACTCTGCCTTAGACGCTCTGTTTCTTTAACCCATGCAATGTATAGATTGTATTTCAAGACTATAGATAATATTTCATTGTCTCCGAAATTACTGAGCTGAATACTTGAAGGCAGTGCTTAGGGCGGTATTTTCCAACTCCGATTCCGTGGCTACAATAAAATGTGTGCTGTTGGGGGTACTTGAGGACCTGAGTTGGGCCATTGGGGGAACTGGAGGACTGGAGTTGGGCTGTTGGGGGAACTGGAGGACTGGAGTTGGGCCGTTGGGGGAACTGGAGCACTGGAGTTGGGCTGTTGGGGGTACTGGAGGACCGGAGTTGGGCTGTTGGGGGTACTGGAGCACTGGAGTTGGGCCGTTGGGGGTACTGGAGGACTGGAGTTGGGCTGTTGGGGGTACTGGAGGACTGGAGTTGGGCCGTTGGGGGAACTGGAGGAGTGGAGTTGGGCTGTTGGGGGAACTGGAGGACTGGAGTTGGGCCATTGGGGGAACTGGAGGACTGGAGTTGGGCCGTTGGGGGAACTGGAGGACTGGAGTTGGGCTATTGGGGGTACTGGAGGACTGGAGTTGGGCTGGTGGGTGTACTGGAGCACTGGAGTTGGGCTGTTGGGGGAACTGGAGGACTGGGGTTGGGCTGTTGGGGGTACTGGAGGACTGGAGTTGGGCTGTTGGGGTACTGGAGGACTGGAGTTGGGAAACACTGGCTGATGTTTACAACGTTTGTTTGCGTTGTAAAAAGTTAGAGTAGAATTATAAAATTAATTTTGGACTGAGCTGTGAAAGCATCACACCAGATAACAGCAGTCATGCCTGGCTCTATCATGCCCACCATTCCCCTATGTCGTTCCCCTGCACCCTCCCTCCGCATCAGACAGACACGGTGGCGAGCTGAGATCAAGTGGGATGAAGATCCAGCCCTGCTGTTGTAAGCCTGTTGCCGCAGAACCGCCTTCAGCTGTGCTGAAATCAACCACGCCGAATTCTATTTCTTTATGTAGCCAGGGGGAGCACCCTTGAGATAATCATTTCATTTCAGAGCAATAGAGAGAGAAGGACGGTCCAAGCAGAGCAAGCCAGCCACACACCATTGATCAGTCTTGCCATGTCAGGGAACAGCACTGGATCCAAATAGGAACAGCACACCGCATTAGGCAAATTCATTGCACTCCAGTTTCGATTGTGATCACTTTCAAATGGCCAATACTGTTCTCAGGTTCGTGTTTTTCATCATAAATCTTGTTCTGGAAGCAGCTCTGCAGAGTTGTCACTAGCTAGCACAGCCACAAAGTCATAAACTCTGATTTTAAACCTAACCTTAACCACACTCAACCGATGAGGCACATGCCTGCAGAACAAGCAATGAGCATCAAATAAGGCCAGTGTGAAGCAACACAAACATAGGCACAGAATGATATAAGCTTTATTTAACTAGGCAAGTCAGTTAAGAACAAATTGTTATTTACAATGACGGCCTACCCCAGACTCTGCTGGGCCAATTGTGTGTCGCCCTATGGGACTCCCAATCACAGCTGGATGTGATGCAGCCTGGATTCGAATCAGGGACTGCAGTGACACCTCTTGCACTGAGATGCAGTGCCTTAGACCGCTGTGTCACTCGGGAGCCCCACATGCATATGTCATGTCTCTACTATGGTTAAATGAGAAGACAAGCTATTTTATCAAATCGATTACTAACGTTTAATTAAATTAAACCATGCAACAATTAAACCATTAATAACCTGGGGCACCACGGAAGCATTAGTTTATATAGAATCCACTCTTAAAGCATTAGTATCTCCCAAATCCACTCTTAAAGATCTGCAGTTGCAACTGCATCATCTCATATCAAGAGCTGGTAAGAAAACGCATGCAGCCTGTTAGCTCGCTAGCAGATGAGCTAAAGAATTCTAAATCGACTTTACTGGCCTGCATGAATTATTCAATATTCAGATACCTGGATGTATATAATATTTAACGCATGATATAAACAAGTTATTCTCCTGTAAATATTTCTGGGAAAGAACAGAAAGCAACACTGAGAACACGCACTAGACCAGATCCCGACCGAGACCTTCCCACCTCCCTCCTGTCTCGCCGTAGCGCTCGCAGCCTCCTCGTTGCAGCATCATCATCACGTAGCAAGCACCACAAACCCTCTCCTGCTAACGTTAGTTAGCTGTCAGTGGCCAGAGCTTCCACCATTCTTGCATACTGCAAACTTCACATAAATACAGTTTTACAAGTATATTTACAACCGTTTTGCAGCAACTATGGTTGTTTTCATCATTATATTACCTGGCTTGCGCGAGAAGTGGTGGGGAGAACAATTGGTTCCCCTATAGCCCCCGCTGCGCGTGTGAATAAATGTGTGAGAAAGGCAGCTGGAATGGCTTCAAACAATACAAGGTTGTTGTGGCTGGAAGAAGTGCCTGTGACTCCTTGTCCTGGTGTTGCACCGAAAATCTCCCCCTGACAGAATTCCCCCCTTCGTATTTTTCATTGCTGCGACTTGCTTGCTAGTTGAGATTTCTGCTCTTCACTCTGTTGTCAGTTTAGCCTACATTTCACTGATCTTAGAAGCAGAAAGCATTTTTGTCTGCAGTTTTCGGTTTGGCAATTTGTTTCAAGTGTATGTGGCGGTTCTAGCTCATATGGCACCCGGGGGCGCCCCGTGCTGCCCTGGCAAGATGCCGCCCTGGGCGGCTGCCCATGTCGCTCGTACCTAAATCCGCTACTGATTTTTGTATTAGTCTGCCAAAATTCGTCATCTCTCCCATGTCTTATTCGACTAGTATTTTTGAAAGTGTAAGGATAATAATTCAGCCATAATTGTTCTGAAATGTTTATTGCTTGCCAACGTTTTACCTCCTCCTTTATGTTTAATTTAACACACATACATTAATTATTCATTTTGGTTGCCTATCCTGACATGAAGTTTATTCTATAGAAAGTATTTGACTCTGATGTGTGTCACAGATTTGACTCTAGCCACAAAATTAAGGAAATTAAAAGGGAGGGGGAGAATTCTGACATGGGGGGGGGGGATTTTTGGCACAACACCTGTTATCACCGGCAACAACGTCGCCTATGGGCACAAACCTACCGTCTCTGGACCAGACAGGACAGGCAAAAAGTGCTCTTCACTGACGAGTCGCGGTTTTGTCTCACCAGGGGTGATGGTCGGATTCGCGTTTATTGTTGAAGAAATGAGCGTTACACCGAGGCCTGTATTCTGGAGTGGGATCGATTTGGAGGTGGAGGGTCCGTCATGGTCTGTGGCGGTGTGTCACAGCATCATCGGACTGAGCTTGTTGTCATTGCAGGCAATCTCAACAATGTGCGTTACAGGGAAGACATCCTCCTCCCTCATGTGGTACCCTTCCTGCAGGCTCATCCTGACATGACCCTCCAGCATAACAATGCCACCAGCCATATTGCTCGTTCTGTGCATGATTTCCTGCAAGACAGGAATGTCAATGTTCTGCCATGGCCATCGAAGAGACCGGATCTCAATCCCATTGAGCACATTTGGGACCTGTTGGATCGGAGGGTGAGGGCTAGGGCCATTTGCTCCAGAAATGTCCAGGAACTTGCAGGTGTCTTGGTGCTAGAGTGGGGTAACATCTCACAGCAAGAACTGGCGAATCTGGTGCAGTCCATGAGGAGGAGATGCACTGCAGTACTTAATGCATTAATGCAGCTGGTGCCACACCAGATATTGACTGTTCATTTTGATTTTGACCCCCCCTTTGTTCAGGGACATATTATTCAATTTCTGTTTGTCACATGTCAGTGGAACTTGTTCAGTTTATGTCTCATTTGTTGAATCTTTTTATGTTCATACAAATATTTACACATGTTAAGTTTGCTGAAAATAAACGCAGTTGACAGTGTTTAGAATAGAATGTTACTATAGAGCTTTATACAATGGGTGTGTCTAATCCTGAATGCTGATTGGTTAAAACCGCATTCCAGCCAAGTGTCTATTCCACGAGTTACCACCGGCTAAATCTATGACGTTATAATGCCTATTTACTCTGTTCCATCTGACTGCGCAATCCACTGTCTCACCAGCCCAGCCAGGCAATTTATAAACTTGATCTCCACTATAAAAAGCATCTAGACATTATCTCTAATTTCTTTTAGACTAACATTTAGTTTTCTATAGCGGATATTTGTTCCTTGCCATAAACCTTTCTGTCTCTCTTTCCGGCATTTGCAACATTGTTTCAATATTGAAATTCGATCTCCAGCTGTCCCATAGTAATGAACATGTCAGGAGTCAGGACGAGACAGACAGGCAGACAGCGTTTCTCAGCCAGTCGAAATCATGAATCAGCTGGCATTCGTTTTATGTATATACAAAAAAATGTCAATTGAAAAAAGGTGAAACGACAAAGTGCAGCCATTTTACAGTCTTTCCAGCGTCAGTTTGAAGTGATTGTGTTAGCTGTGTTGTTGGTTAGCTCCTCTGAACAACAGTGTCCGGACAAGTGAGCACATTTTCTATGCAAAATCGCGCCTCATTAGCTCATTGTTATGGATCTATCCAAATAAATGTCACTAGAAAACAGCTTAAACAAACACAAATGCTGCTACTTTGAAGTTATTCTGGCTGCACTATTTGATTGTGACTGTAAGTTAGCCTTAGTTGGCTAGCTAGCATGCAACTGATGCCAGACAGTATGGCAATGGAACATTTAGAATGAACGTGAGTCCATAGATACAGAACAAAAAGACTGAACGACTGGGTCGCGTCTCTGGCAACCTGAACCGATAGAACGAACGACCAGCCATCTTGGGTAGCAACCCTAGATTTGTGTCGGGACCAAATCTTGTGGAAGGATGAAATACTATGAATAAGTTAATCAAAATAACGGTATTAAAACCTGTTGGGGCTCGGGGGCAGTATTGAGACATTTTGAAAAAAATATGTGCCCATTTTTAACTGCCTCCTACACCAACTCAGAAGCTAGGATATGCATATTATTAACACATTCGGATAGAAAACACTCTGAATTTTCTAAAACAGTTTGAATGGTGTTTGTAAGTATAACAAAACTCATATTGCAGGCAAAAACCTGTGAAAAATAGATTTAAAAAAATGAATTTTGTGACTGTACTATTTAGTGTCATTGTTTTATAGATACCATAGTGAGAAAGGATTCATTTCGCAACACCTACGGCTTCCACTAGATGTCAACGATCTTTATAAAGTTGTTTGAAGCGTCTATGATAAACAGCGAGCAAATTAGAATCCAAGGAAGTTGACATGTCATCACTTCATTTCTTTGCGCCTGCGCATAAATCTGAGAAACGTGAGTTTTGTCTTCATTGTTTAACTCGACATAGGATAGGTTGTGTGAAAATATTACTGATGTTTAACGTTAAAAATGGACCAAAAGATTAATGCTAAACAACATTTGACATGTTTGAACGAACATAAATAGATTATTTACTAGGTTTTTTTTAGCTTTTCGGCGTGATTTTACAGTCTCCCACCACGTTTTGTGGGAGCATAATGAACGCTAAGTACTTGGTGTTATTTGGACATAAATTATGAACTTTGTCAAAAGAAACCACATTTGTTCCGGACCTGTGATGCCTTCCGGACCTGGGATGCCAGTCTTCTGATGGAGATAATCAAAGGTAAGGGGATATTTACAATGTTATTATCGATTTTAGATGATGCTAACTGTATAGCATAGCCTGTTGTTCTTAGCATAGCACCCCGTTTATTGCAAAATGTGATTTCCCAGTAAAGTTATTTTGAGATCTGGCCATTCGGTAGCAATTACGAGATGATAATATATTATTCTTTGAATGACAATATTATAATTTACCAATGTTTTCGAATAGTAATTTTGTTATGTTCACCGGAAGCATTTCAGAGAAGAAAAAAATCTGAATTTCACGCTACTGTAAAATGCTGTTTTTGGATATAAATATGAACTTGATGGAACAAAAAATGCATGTATTGTATAACATAATGTCCTAGGAGTGTCATCTGATGGAGATTGACAAAAGTTAGTGCATAATTCAAGCTGGTTTCTGCTTTTGGTGACGCCTGACCTTGAATTGAAAATGGATGTTTGTACTTTTGTGGCTATGTACTGTCCTAACATAATCTAACTTTATGCTTTTGCCGTAAAGCCTCTTTGAAAATCGAACAATGTGGTTAGATTAAGGAGATGTTTATCATTTAAATTGTGTAAAATAGTTGATTGTTTGAGAAATTGAAATTATTAGATTTTTGATGTTTTGAATTTCCAGCCTTGTTAGCAATCCCGGCTCGGGGTTCATTGCTAACCTGTAGCCCCAACAGGTTAAATAAAAATATGTAAATCATAATTTGAATATGTTGGTAACCTGTTGTATAAAAGTGATACTGCCCTTGAAGCCGGTGCTTAGAGGATATACTGTATTGACACAACACCCCTGCCAATATATCCTCCAAACACTGGCTTCTCTGTCCTTATCACTTAAAACATGTTCTTCCTATTCTTTTCTAGTCTATGATATGGTATTCTGTTCTTTTCTGTTTTGATCTTTGCTGTTCTATTCTGTTCTATCATATAATATTCTGTTTTATGATATCATTTTCTATTATGTTCTATTCTGTTCTGTGCTATGATATAATATTCTATTCTGTTCTATGATATAATACTACGTTATATTCTGATCTATTCTATTCCGTTCTATGATATAATGTTCTGTTCTCTTTTGTTCTATTATGTTGTCTTCTGTTCTGTTTTATTATATAATATTCTGTTATATTCTGTTTCATTCTATACTATTCTGTTCTATTCTATTATGTTCTATTCTGTTCTATTCTAATCTGTTCGATTAAATAATATTCTGTTCTATTCTGTTCTTTTCTAATCTGTTCTATGATATAATATTCAGTTCTATTCTGTTCTGTTCTATTATGTTCTATTATGTTCTTTTCTAATCTGTTCTATGATATAATATTCAGTTCTATTCTGTTCTGTTCTATTATGTTCTCTTCTGTTCTATTATATTCTGTTATTTTCTGTTTTATTCTATACTATACCATTCTGTTCTATTCTATTCTGTTATATTCTGTTCCATATTCTGTTTTATTCTATTCTGTTAAATAATATTCTGTTCTATTCTGTTCTATTATATTATGTTTTATTCTGTTCCATATTCTGTTTTATTACATTATGTTCCATTATATAATATTCTTTTTTGTTGTATTCTGTTCCATTCTATTCAATTTTATTCTATTCTATTCTATAATATTCTATTCTGCTCTATTCTATTATTTTCTATTCTATTCTACTCTATTGTATTTTGTTACATGATATAATATTATGTTCTGTTCTGTTCTATTATCTTCTATGATGTAATATTATTTTCTATTCTAATATGTTCTGTGATATAATATTCTGTTCTATTCTATTCTGTTATATTATGTAATAGTATATTCTATTCTGTTATTTTCTATTCTATTATGTTCTATGATATAATATTATGTTCTATTCTGTTCTGTTTTATTATATAATACTGTTATATTCTGTTCTTTCCTGTTCTAATCTATTCTGTTCTAGTCTGTTCTGTTCTATTCTGTTATGTTAAATTATATTATATTGTGTTATATTCTGTTATATTATATTATATTCTGTTGTAATTTATTCATTTACATTATTTTATATTCTATTCTGTTCTGTTATTTTCTGTTATATTATATTATAATCTCTTTCTCTTTCTCTCTCTTTCTCTCTTTCTCTCTCTCTTTCTTTCTCTCTCTCTTTCTCTCTCTTTCTTTCTCTCTCTTTCTCTCTCTCTCTCTTTCTTTCTTTCTCTCTTTCTTTCTTTCGTTCTTTCTTTCTCTCGGAGGACCTGAGCCCTAGGATCATGCCTCAGGACTACCTGGCCTGATGACTCCTTGCTGTCCCCAGTCCACCTGGTCGTGCTGATGCTCCAGTTCTGCTTGCGGCTATGGAACCCTGACCTGTTCACCAGACGTGCTACCTGTCCCAGACCTGCTGTTTTCAACTAGAGACAGCGGGAGAGGTGGAGATACTTTGAATGATCGGCTTTG
Organism: Salmo salar; assembly: GCF_965601325.2. NCBI lineage: Eukaryota > Metazoa > Chordata > Actinopteri > Salmoniformes > Salmonidae > Salmo > Salmo salar. Next base: position 44,589,114 of record NC_138318.1, on the reverse strand, counting down.
AAAAGCCAACTGACATTTACTCCTGAGGTGCTGACCTGTTGCACCCTCGACAACCACTTTGATTATTATTATTTGACCCTGCTGGTCATCTATGAACATTTTAACATCTTGGCCATGTTCTGTTATAATCTCCACCCAGCACAGCCAGAAGAGGACTGACCACCCCTCAGCATGGCTCCTCTTTAGGTTTCTTCCTAGGTTCTGGCCTTTCTAGGGAGTTTTTCCTAGCCACTGTGCTTCTACATCTGCATTGCTTGCTGTTTGGGGTTTTAGGCTGGGTTTCTGTACAGCACTTTGTGACATCAGCTGCTGTAAGAAGGGCTTTATAAATACATTTGATTGATTGATTGATTGATTGATTGATTGATTGATTGATTGATTGATTGATTGATTGATATTATATTCGGTAAATTCTGTTATAATCTATTCTGTTGTATTCTGTTGGATTATTTTCTATTTTGTTCCATTCTGTTTTATTATCTAATATTGTGTTCTATTCTGTTATTTTCTATTATATTCTGTTCTATTCTGTTTTATTCTATGCTATGCTGTTCTATTGTATCATGTTCTATTATATTATATTCTGTTATATTATATTGTATTCTGTTCTATTCTGTTCTGTGCTATTCTATTCTATTATGTTCTATTCTGGTCTGTTCTATTCTGTTCTGTGCTATTCTATTATATTATGTTCTATTCTGGTCTGTTCTATTCTGTTCTGCTCTTTTATGTTATATTATATTCTGCTATATTCTATTCTGTTCTACTCTATTGTGTTCTATTCTATTCTGTTCCATTCTGTTCTACTCTTCTATGTTATATTATATTATGTTCTATTCTGTTCCATTCTGTTCTGTTCTATTATGTTCTCTTTTATGTTATATTATATGATGTTATATTCTATTCTGTTCCATTCTATTCTGTTCTATTCTATCCTATTATTTTACTTTCTGTTTTATTCTGTTCTATTCTGTTCTGTCGTATTATGCTATATTCTGTTATATTCTATAATGTTATATTCTAGTCTGTTCTATTCTATTATGTTCTATTATATTCAATTATGTTCTGTTCTATTCTGTTCTATTCTGTTTTATTCTATACTATTATGTTCCGTTCTATTCTGTTCGGTTCTGTTCTATTCTGTTCGGTTCTGTTCTAGTCTATTCAATTTGATAATGTTAAGATCTATTCTGTTGTGTTCTATTCTATCCTTCTCTATTCTATTCTCTTCTATTCTATTTATCTCTGTTGTTTCTGTATTGGATGACTCAGTTGTGTCTGACAGACAGACAGGTGTCTGGATGTGGAGGGGGTTGACATCAGACACGAAGTGGAAACAAGGTCATCTGATCTGATTCACTTAAACAGACGATCAGTCTGTTTCACCATAATATCTGGAAATAGCTCTGTTGAAGTTCCACATTGTGTTGCACAGACAGCTGAGAACTGCTATAACTGGATGTGGCTGTCTCTTTTGGTCTGTTTTGCTATAGTTTACAACTGTAGAATGTGGAAATATTTCTAAGGATTGGTCACAATAGTTAACTGATTCATTACTTTTTTCCAGAGGTACATTTGTTTTTATCTTTCATTTGGCTGTATTCACTATTGCTGTTCTGTCTCAGTTTCATCATGGTGTTATAGCCATAGCTGCAGTTCTATCTGTTCTTTCAGTGAAATCCTTTTCAGATTACTTCACACTACTAGTACACCAGCCACCCATGTGGTGAAAGATTGAACTGCACACCGCTAAGAGTTAAGGAACACTTTACAGAAGAGATACGTTATAAAGGATTTGTATAATTTCAGTCAGTAGTTTTGAAAGTGGCGCTCATTAGCCAAAACGGGTCACAGAAAATGTTACACATTTGTGTACACATCATCCATTTGGTATAATATATTACGTCCTGCATTTTTTTTTAAATAATTCCCCCTGCAATTCATATATGTTATGAATTCCAATTCATACAATACGCTACGATTTGTTTGTGCTTAAGCTCCCGTTCAGTCTCTTTAAGTTGTCCATATAACTATGTAATTACATGGTAATAGGGTTTACTGGTATCAGTTATTGCAAAATTGGAACTGTGTAATTATACATCCAATTGCTGAAGGTTATTCCACATGTACCAATGCTATTACACATGTTCTTGTTCCACTATGGAACACATTTGAAAGTCACCTATGAATTACCATGTTAATAATGCCAACCAAATTGTGACCTTGTTTAAAGTAACTACATGACAATAATAATTACACATGTGCAATAACTTTCAGAAAGTGGATGTGAAATTACACAGTCCTTGTCCCAATTGTGAAATAACAGATACCGCTAAACCCTATTACTATTTAATTACATAGTAATAACTATGTAACTACCATGTTGTTAATGTGTTGTTATTACTGTGTAAAAAGTGTTACCGAGTTTAGTCATGTGGTATATTGGCAACATACCACAAACCCCAGAGGTGCCTTATTGCTATTAGCACAGTAAAAATACATGTTTTGTCATATGGTGTACGGTCTGATATACCATGGCTGTCAGCCAATCAGCATTCAGGGCTCGAACCACCCAGTTTATAAAACTGTTTTTGCCATGGGCAGGCAGAATTCCATAAGATTCAATTAACTCTTAGATGATAGGGTAGGTGCTTAATCTCTCATTTAGTGGTTTATCCGTTTATAACTATTTTCTCCACTGACAATTTTCATCCATGAATAGGAATGATTAATAGATTCATAGTTAATGTCAAAAAATATTAATCAATTTAATTCAGTTACATTTCAATCCACACTCGTTTCTGTAAGTAGTCTAGTTTAATGTATTTATTCAAACAAAGTTTGTGCTCAATCTCATATGTAGATTAAACAGTGTGAGTTGAATGATTTGGTCCAACAATTTTGTTTTTATTCTTGTTATTTTTTATTTTTTTCAGGCTGTGATGAGCTTGATATACAGTGGGAAGAAAAAGTATGTAACCCTTTGGAATTACCTGGATTTCTGCGTAAATTGGTCATCAAATTTGATCTGATCTTTATCTAAGTCACAAGAATATACAAACACAGTGTGCTTAAACTAATAACACACAAATTATTGTATTTTTCTTGTCTATATTGAATACATCATTTAAACATTCACAGTGTAGGTTGTAGAAAGTATGTGAACTCCTAGGCTAATGACTTCTCCAAAAGCTAATTGGAGTCAGGAGTCAGCTAACCTGGAGTCCAGTCAATGAGACGAGATTGGATATGTTGGTTAGAGCTGCCTTGCCCTATAAAAAACACTCACAAAAGTTTACTATTCACAAGAAGCATTGCCTGAGAAGAACCATGCCTCGAACAAAAGAGATCTCAGAAGATCTAAGATTAAGAATTGTTGACTTGCATAAAGCTGGAAAGGGTTACACAAGTATCTCCAAAAGCCTTGATGTTCATCAGTCCACAGTACGACAAATTGTTTATAAATGGAGAAAGTTTAGCACTGTTGCTACTCTCCCTAGGAGTGGCCGTCCTGCAAAGATGACTGCAAGAGCACAGCGCAGAATGCTCAATGACGTTAAGAAGAATCTTAGAGCATCAGCTAGAAACTTACAGAAATCTCTGGAACATGCTAACATCTCTGTTGACGGGTCTACGATATGTAAAACACCAAACAAGAATGGTGTTCATGGGAGAACACCACGGAAGAAACCACTGCTGTCCAAAGAAAACATTGCTGCATGTCTAAAGTTTGCAATAGTGCACCTGGATGTTCCACATCACTACTGGCAAAATATTCTGTGAACAGATGAAACTACAGTTGTTGTTTGGAAAGAACACAGCATCAAAACCTCATCCCAACTGTAAAGTATGGTGGAGGGTGCATCATGGTTTGGGGCTGCTTTGCTGCCTCGGGGCGTGGACAGATTGCTACCATCGACGGAAAAATGTATTCCCAAGTTTATCAAGACATTTTTCAGGAGAATGTTAGGCTATCTGTCCGCCAATTGAAGCTCAACAGAAGTTGGGTGATGCAACAGGACAACGACCCAAAACACAGAAGTAAATCAACAACAGAATGGCTTCAACAGACGAAAATAGGCCTTCTGGAGTGGCCCAGTCAGAATCCTGACCTCAAGAGAGCAGTTCACACCAGACATCCCAAGAATATTGCTGAACGGAAACAGTTTTGTAAAGAGTAATGGTCCAAAATTCCTCCTGACCGTTGTGCAGGTCTGATCCACAGATACAGAAAAAGTTTGGTTGAGGTTATTGCTGCCAAAGGAGGGTCAACCAGTTATTAAATCCAAGGGTTCACATACTTTTTCCACCCTGCACTGTGAATGTTTATACGGTGTGTTCAATAAAGACATGAAAATGTAAATTATTTGTGTGTTATTAGTTTAAGCAGACTGTTTGTCTATTGTTGTGACCTTGATGAAGATCAGATCTAATTTTATGACCAATTTATGCAGAAATCCAGGTATTTCCAAACTGTTCACATAGTTTTTCTTGCCACTATAGGCTACAGACAGCGGCTGCTCTAGAACTCTTGTCCCAGTCAGGTATGCTAGAGGAAGCCTTGTGGGCATTCGGCCCCAGAGTCTGACTCCGTCCCCTCACACCTCCATGTGAGGCCTGGGGTGTGGGGGGTCAGACTGCAGCTTAGGCCCAGTCTCCCTGGCTGACCCAGATGGCAGAGGGAGGGACACAGAGGTAGTATTGGGAGCAGAGGCCGGCAGGGGCTGTTACACAGGTGGGGCTGGTGGCCAGCCTGTATTGTGTGAGCACAGGGCTATGGTCTCAACAGACGCCGTCCCTCCCTCTGCCATCAGCTGTCCGTCTGCTCAGGGGGAGCTCAACCTGTCACACTGCACAGGGGCTAAGAGTGTTCCTCCCTACACACACACACACACACACACACACACACACACACATGAACATGCTGACACACAGACACACAAACATGTTTACACAAACACATACTCAGGACCCTAACTACATCTGAGGACAATTTGGGGTAATTTTGGGGGGAACTCAGTCGGGGTCTCAACTTCCTGTTGAGAGTTAGAATAGTAGAATACACAAGGTGACATTTCTAAACTTGGTTGTGCATCAGCAGTTTTCACTGACAGTCACTCAATTAACCCATATCTGTTACATTTTTTAGATTGGTAAATGAGTCTAGCCAGCTATCAAAACTTGTAGTAATCATGGCCGAATACCAACTGGGCAGGCAGGGTATGTGGTCAGGGTCCCTGAGCTCCAGGGAGCCCCAATTGATTTTGTTAGTCACTCTCGCTCAAATATCATATTAACATTTAGATACGTTTTTATTAAGGCATATATACATTTTTCTATCCTAAATATTAGGAATAAGCAAAGACTTTGATTTCTGGTTAAACAGATGTAAAAGGGGTATTAGAAAACATCTACCAGAAAAAGACTTAAAAGGTATCAGAAATACAACATAACACTATATTGTAAAGACCCCTTCCAACTAATAGCAACACTTGTATTCAGCTTTGGAGAAATGATTTGCCTTGTGTAAGTTTGAAACATTACCTGTAATGGCATTACTGTGTCTTGTATTTCCACCACCAAAAACACACATAATGTACCTTGAAGACGTTTTCTCATTTCTCATGAGGAGGGAGGATAATGAAAGTTCCCAGAAGTAACAAGTAAAAGTAGACCTATCAATTAGTTATAGTGTTTTTACTGATATCAAGTTTGTTTATGAATTGTTAAGTGATTAAAACTAGAAATACTGTTATCAGTTACCAAACTGGGCTTGATTTCAACGTCCACAGACATCGTTTTTGGCACATCCAGACCGAGTTTAATTTCAACGTCCATAGATGTTGATTTTTGGTCCGGTCTGCCTTGATTTGACTCAAACATAGACATCCATGATTCCAGTCTGGACCCAATCTGAACCAATCATAGACGTCTATGTTTCACGAGCTTGGAGAGCAAGGTACACTACAGTATAGTACAGTACAGTAAAAAAAATAATGCGTAGAGTTCAATACAGTAAAGAAAAGTACAGTACAGTACTCTACTCTAATCTACTTTACTCTACTGTTATGTGCTGTACTCTACTCTACTGTACTCTACTGTACTGTACTATACTGTACTCTACTCTACTGTACTCTATTGTACTCCACTGTACTGTACTCTATTGTACTCCACTGTACTGTACTCTACTGTATTCTACTGTACTCTGCTGTACTCTACTCTACTCCACTGTATTCTACTCTACTCTACTGTATTCTACTCTACTCCACTGTATTATACTTTACTCTTCTGTACTCTACTGTACTTTACTTTATTCTACACTATTCTATTCTACTGTACGCTACTGTATCGTGGAATTGCCCAACACTTTATTTTGATGCTCATCTTGCCATCTATCGCTTTGGGGCCACATTTATCACTTGAATGCTGTTGTTAGCTGACCCAGAATGGACAATTCTGACCACGTTGTCTCCCCTCTGAAAAGTCTGTCCTGCTGCTTACCTTTGACTGTGGCTACAGCTGCTCTGTTCTCTCTCCTGTGACCCTCTGCCTGTCTGTCTGCAGCTGTCCCCCTTTTCACTGGGTCTCTCCCTCCCTCCATCCAGACCCACATGAGTCCCAGTGACCACTCTCTTGGACAGAAATGAAAGGGCCAAGAGGTAGAGCTTCCCTGGGCATGGCTGGGCTGGGGCCCCTTAGCTGGCAGACCGCCTGAGCTCCAGCTCTGCTGTTGTTGTGGAATGTTGAGGGGTTCAGCTGGTAGAGTGCCCTCTCACCCACAGGGAAACTTGGGTCTAGGTTGGTGGGAGCAAAGGGGGCACAGTGAGCCAGAGGTCGTCATTGGGCATCATCCCGGTGGGCCGGGACACTGGCGTGGCAATGGGACGGCAGAGTGTGTGTGTCTATCAATGCTGGGTTGGAGGAAAAGAGAAAGACCACGTGTGACAGAATGCTTTAACGAACAGACAGCACCGGACAATTCCACCTTAACATGTTTTCCCTCATAGAATATGGAATGTATAGCTTTTATTACTATCAAATGGTTATAGTGGCTTGCGAAGGTATTCACCTCCCTTGGCATTTTTCCTATTTTGTTGCCTTACAACCTGGAATTAAAATTGATTTTTAGGGGGGGTTGTATCATTTGATTTACACAACATGCCTACCACTTTGAAGATGCAAAATATGTTTTATTGTGAAACAAGCAAGAAATAAGACAAAAAACAGAAAACTTGAGCGTGCATAACTATTCACCCCCAAAGTCAATACTTTGTAGAGCCACCTTTTGCAGCATTTACAGCTGCAAGTCTCTTGGGGTATGTCTCTATAAGCGTGGCACATCTAGACACTGAGATGTTTGCCCATTCTTCAGGGCAAAACTGCTCCAGCTCCTTCAAGTTGGATGGGTTCCCGCTTGTGTACAACAATCTTTAAGTCATTCCACAGATTCTCAATTGGATTGAGGTCTGGGCTTTGACTAGGCCATTCCAAGACATTTACATGTTTCCCCTTAAACCACTCAAGTGTTGCTTTAGCAGTATGCTTAGGGTCATTGTCCTGCTGGAAGGTGAACCTTCGTCCCAGTCTCAAATCTCTGGAAGACTGAAACAGGTTTCCCTCAAGAATTTCCTTGTATTTAAATCCATCCATCATTCCTTCAATTCTGACCAGTTTCCTGGTCCCTGCTGATGAAAAACATCCCCACAGCATGATGCTGCCACCACCATGCTTCACTGTGGGGATGGTGTTCTCGGGGTGATGAGAGGTGTTGGGTTTGCACCAGACATAGCATTTTCCTTGATGGCCAAAAAGGTCAATTTTAGTCTCATCTGACGAGAGTACCTTCTTCCATATGTTTGGGGAGTCTCCCACATGCCTTTTGGCAAACACCAAACATGTTTGCTTATTTTTTTTCTGGCCACTCTTCCGTAAAGCCCAGCTCTGTGGAGTGTACGACTTAAAGTGATCCTATGGACAGATACTCCAATCTCTGCTGTGGAGCTTTGCAGCTCCTTCAGAGTTGTCTTTGGTCTCTTTGTTTCCTCTCTGATTAATGCCCTCCTTGCCTGGTCCGTGAGTTTTGGTGGACAGCCCTCTCTTGGCAGGTTTGTTGTGGTGTCATATTCTTTAAATGTTTTTACTAATGGATTTAATGGTGCTCCGTGGGATGTTCAAAGTTTCTGATATTTTTTTTATAACCCAACCCTGATCTGTACTTCTCAACAACGTTGTCCCTGACCTGTTTGGAGAGCTCCTGGTTCTTCATAGTGCCGCTTGCTTGGTGGTGCCCCTTGCTTAGTGGTGTTGCAGACTCTGGGGCATTTAAGAACAGGTGTATATATACTGAGATCATGTGACAGATCATGTGACACTTAGATTACACACAGGTGGACTTTTTAACTATTTATGTGACCTCTGAAGGTAATTTGTTGCACCAGATCTTATTAGGGGCTTCATAGCAAAGGGGGTGAATACATTTGCACGCACCACTTTTCATTTATTTTATGTTTTTATTTTTTTAAGAAGTTATTTTTTTCATTTCACTTCACCAATTTTGACTATTTTGTGTATGTCCATTACATGAAATCCAAATAAAAATAAATTTTAATTACAGGTTGTAATGCATAAAAATAGGAAAAACACCAAAGGGGATGAATACTTTTGCAAGGCACTGTAACTAGTTATTTTCTGAAACATTGAGTACTTCTCTCAGAATACCAGCTCTTGAGGTGCTTTAGATGTGTTTTGATTCCAACCTAGGATGCAAATACCTCCTACTAATCAAGGTACTGTTGGGTTACACAGGCTACATGTATGTACTGTAAGAGTGGGCAGCAACATTCACAATTGTTCAATTTACAAAAAAAATACAAATGCAACATGTAAAGTTTTGGCCCGATGTTTCATGAGCTGAAATAAAAAATACCAGAAATGTTCCATACGCACAAAAAGCTTATTTCTCTCAAATGTTGTGCACATATTTGGTTACATCCCTGTTAGTTAGCATTTCTCCTTTGCCAAGATAATCCATCCACCTGACAGGTGTGGCATATCCAGAAGTTGATTAAACAGCATGATCATTACACAGGTGCACCTTGTGCTGGGGACAACAAAAGGCCACTCTAAAAGGTGCAGTTTAGTCACACAAAACAATGCCCCAGATTTCTCCAGTTTTGAGGAGCATTGCAATTGGCATGCTGACTGCAGGAATGTCCACCAGAGCTGTTGCCAGAGAATTTAATATTAATATCTCTACGATAAGCCGCCTCCAACGTCGTTTTAGAGAATTTGGCAGTATGTCCAATCGGCCTCACAACCACATGTAACCACGCCAGCCCAAGACATCCACATCCGGCTTCTTCACCTGCAGGAGGGTCTGAGACCAGCCACCCGGACAACTGATGAAACTGTGGGTTTGAACAACCAAAGAATTTCTGCACAAACTCTCAGAAACCGTCTTGGGAAGCTTATCTGCGTGCTCGTCGTCCTCACCAGGGTCTGACTGCAGTTTGGCGTCGTAACCGACTTCAGTGGGCAAATGCTCACCTTCGATGGCCACTGGCACGCTGGAGAAGTATGCTCTTCATGGATGAATCATGGTTTCAACTGTACCGGGCAGATGGCAGACATTGTGTATGGCGTCGTGTGGGCAAGCGGTTTGCTGATGTTGTTGTAAACAGAGTGCCCCATGGTGGCGGTGAGGTTATGATATGGGCAGGCATAAACTACGGACAATGAACACAATTGCCTTTTATCGATGGCAATTTGAATGCACAGAGATACTATGACAACATCCAGTTCTTCCATGACCTGCATACTCACCAGACATGTCACCCATTCAGCATGTTTGGGATGCTCTGGATCGATGTGTACGACAGTGTGTTCCAGCTCCCGCCAATATCCAGCGACTTCGCACAGCCACTGAAGAGGAATAGGACAATATTCCACAGGCCACAATCAACAGCCTGATCAACTCTATGCGAAGGAGATGTGTCGCCAGATACTGACTGGTTTTCTGATCCACGCCCGTACTTTTTTTTATAGGTATCTGTGACCAACAGATGCATATCTGTATTCCCAGTCATGTGAAATCCAGAGATATAGATTTGGCCTAATTAATTTATTTCAATTGACTGATTTAATTAAATGAACTGTAACATTGTAAAATCTTTGAAATCATTGCATGTTGCGTTTATATTTTTGTTCAGTGTATGTCCTGCATAATAATATATATGGGTAAAGCAAGGATTTGGTTCTGTCCATTTCTGCCAATTCAAGTACACAAGAACTACTAAACGGACAGGACATAATGTGTGCTTACTGACTGTATCAAATCTAGTTTCCTCAATATTACAAAAGCTGTGCCACAGGGGTCGATTTTGGGTCCTGTTCTCTTCACTATTTACAGTCGGAGTTGGAAGTTGACATACACTTAGGTTGGAGTCATTAAAACTTGTTTTTCAACCACTTCACAAATTTCTTGTTAACAAACTATAGTTTTGGCAAGTCGGTTAGGACATCTACTGTGTGCATGACACAAGTCATTTTTCCAACAATTGTTTACAGACAGATTATTTCACTTATAATTCACTGTATCATAATTCACTGTATCACAATTCCAGTGGGTCAGGAGTTTACATACACTAAGATGACTGTTCCTTTAAACAGCTTGGAAATTCCAGAAAATGATGTCATGGCTATAGAAGCTTCTGATTATTTACATAATTTGAGTCAATTGGAGGTGTACCTATGGATGTATTTCAAGGCCTACCTTCAAACTCAGTGCCTCTTTGCTTGACATCATGGGAAAATCAAAAGAAATCAGCCAAGACCTCAGAAAACAAATTGCAGACCTCCACAAGTCTGGTTCATCCTTGGGAGCAATTTTCAAACGCCTGAAGGTGCCACGTTCATCTGTACAAACAATAGTACGTAAGTATAAACACCATGGGAACACGCAGCCGTCATACCGCTCAGGAAGGAGATGCATTCTGTCTCCTAGAGATGAACGTACTTTGGTGCGAAAAGTGCAAATCAGTCCCAGAACAACAGCAAAGGACATTGTGAAGATGTTGGAGGAAACAGGTACAAAAGTATCTATATCCACAGTAAGACGAGTCCTATATCGACATAACCGGAAATGCTGCTCAGCAAGGAAGAAGCCCCTGCTCCAAAACCGCCATAAAAAGCCAGACTACGGTTTGCAACTGCACATGGGGACAAAGATCGTACTTCTTGGAGAAATGTCCTCTGGTCTGTGGGGGTGCTTTACTGCAGAAGGGACTGGTGCACTTCACAAAATAGACATCAGTCAGGAAGTTAAAGCTTGGTCGCAAATCGGTCTTCCAAATGGACAATGACCCCAAGCATACTTCCAAAGTTGTGGCAAAATGGCTTTCACATTCTTAAAATAAAGTGGTGATCCTAACCGACCTAAGACAGGGACTTTTTACTAGGATTAAATGTCAGGAATTGTGAAAAACTGAGTTTAAATGTATTTGGCTAAGGTGTATGTGAACTTCCGACTTCAACTGTAAATAATATTGGTCTATCTGTTAAAACCTGTAACATTCATCTCTACGCGGATGATACAGCTATTTACTCCGGTGGCCCCTCAGTACAGGAGCCCATTCATGACCTTCAGCATGGTTTTGACTCAATTCAAAAATCACTTGCTGATCTCAGTGCTAAATGCTAATAAAACCAAGTTTATGTCGTTCTCTAGGTCTTGTAATATTGATCCTGACGACCTACATATTTGCACATTGAAGGGAGCCAAAATTGAGCATGTTCTCCATTATAAGTACTTATTTGGATTGACAATAAGCTGTCTTTTAAAACACACATTGACAAAGTGACAAAAAAGTTGAGAATCCTGCCTCACTTATGGAAAGTAGAAGAAAGATTGTTCAAGCAACGCTTCTCCCGGTACTTGATTATGCTGGTATAATCTACATCCATGCGGCAGCCTCTGCTTTAAAACCTTTAAATTCATCATTCAGCACTGCGTTTTATCACTGGGAACAATATTCATACACATCACTGCATTTTGTATGCTTCTGTTGGCTGGGAGTCGCTGACTACTAGAACGGCCCAGCATTGGCTACTTTTCGTATATATAGCAGTTCTTCAGAGACTCCCCCACTACCTCAGCTCACCTATTAACTGGAGATTCAGCCATTTTCAGATCAGCTCTCTGGACTTGCTGCTTCTGGAGGTCCTGCGGGTCTCCATTGACCTGGGGAAACATTATTTTACGTTTTATGCCCCCCCAGCTCATGGAATAGCCTTCAGGCCACCTTGAAATTAAACTTTCTTGTCTTCATTAGAAAGTTTAGAGTTTAAGGGAGGTGATATATGAGAGTTGTATTTGTTTTGATACATCTTGTTGTATTTACTGTATTGACAGGATTTATTGTATGTTCATGTTCACGGGGATCCCTTACAAATGAGACCCTGGTTCTCAATGGTGATCCACCCTATATAAATACATTTTTAATTAAAATAAATAAAAAAGTATTGTACATTGTTTCAGCATGCAGTAGTAGTGGTTAGATGTTTATCGTTGTGCGTGTGCAGCAGTGCTTTATGACAACAGTTGTAGCTGCCCAGAGTTGTCTATTGGCACAGGAAAGAACAAGCAGACCTCCTTGGACATTAAATCCCCCTTGAACTCCAGACCTGTGTAATCGGACCGTGAGATCACTGACGTTTAAAGGCATTAATTAGGACTAATGATTGTCAAAGAGACTTACTCAGAAAGCTCAGGTCCAGCTAGAGGGTAAGAGAGAAGAAAAGAGATGGAGGAAGGTAACTCCAGGTTTTGTGTGTGTGTGTGTGTGTGTGTGTGTGTGTGTGTGTGTGTGTGTGTGTGTGTGTGTGTGTGTGTGTGTGTGTGTGTGTGTGTGTGTGTGTGTGTGTGTGTGTGTGTGTGTGTGTTTGCTGTATATGACAGGGACACTTCTGGCCTGAGCCTGTGAAACAGAAGTGTTCAGGTCTCCACTGCAGAGTGGCTCTATTCCTTTTCAAGTTGTCCCTGTCCTCCTGCATCCCCCTGCTCTCCCCAAGGCCAGCCCAATCTGGCCTTCACAGGTTGGGTCTGACTGGAGCTGCAGCCCCCTCTCCTCCGTTCTACCCTCAGTTAAATTCCACGATGGAAAGGTTCAAACAGCCTCTTCTGGCTGATCATGAATATGAGAGCAAAATATTAGTTACATCATTTAGGTTTGAGATTAAAGGCATATATAGCGTATTTCTGTGTCTGTTAATACTACCTTTATCTCTATATGTTTACCCAGATTGCTGTGTTCTATTTGGTTGCTATGGCATGTGAGCTGAGCTGTAGGAGAGCTCCTGTCGGTAAGCTAGGTATTACTGAATACTCCCTATTTCTCACATAGCACACTGACTCATCAAATCAAACATTATTATGACGACTGTATATTCTGCAGATTGGCACAATATGATTCTGGGGAGCCACCCATCAGTGAAAGATAGATGTGGAGAGCTGTGTATCCCTAAACTACAACCAATCTTAATATACTGTACCATCGATGTTATCTAACGTCCATCTACAGAGTCAGTGCCAGACACAGGGACTTCTGGACAAGTCAGTGGTTGGAGCTCTCTGCCTCTGGCCAATGCAGCTGCTACCTGAAGCAGGCATTTGGAGTGTCATCCTACCAGTGGTGTCCCAAACACCCTGAGGTAGCAGGCTGCTGTGTTCTCTCCCATGACTCCTGTTTCCACAAATTCCAGCTGCATGCTGTCGTGCCGCTGGGTGCCATCAAATCTCATCTCACATTAGTCCTCTAGTCAATGGTGCAGTGTCTGGGAGCCAAGCCATGTGTCAAGATCCTACTTGGGTGATGGCAGGAACCAAGCCATGTGTCAAGGTGCTACTTGGGTGATGGCAGGCACAGGAAGAGAATGAAGACACATCAACTTTATTGCATCTCTCTGTTTAATGTGAATCCTTTATTGCACCACTCTGTTACTTTAATGTGAATCCTTTATTGCACCACTCTGTTACTTTAATGTGAGTACTTTATTGCATCACTCCTGTTACTTTAATGTGAGTACTTTATTGCACCACTCTGTTACTTTAATGTGAGTACTTTATTGCATCACTCCTGTTACTTTAATGTGAGTACTTTATTGCATCACTCTGTTACTTTAATGTGAATCCTTTATTGCACCACTCTGTTCGTTTAATGTGAATCCTTTATTCCATCACTCTGTTACTTTAATGTGAGTACTTAATTGCATCACTCTGTTACTTTAATGTGAATCCCTTATTCCATCATTCTGTTACTTTAATGTGAGTACTTTATTGCACCACTCTGTTACTTTAATGTGAATCCTTTATTGCATCACTCTGTTACTTTAATGTGAATCCTTTATTGCACCACTCCTGTTACTTTAATGTGAATCATTTACTGCACCACTCCTGTTACTTTAATGTGAATCCTTTATTGCACCACTCCTGTTACTTTAATGTGAATCATTTACTGCACCACTCTGTTACTTTAATGTGAATCCTTTACTGCACCACTCTGTTACTTTAATGTGAATCCTTTATTGCACCACTCTGTTACTTTAAGGTGAATCCTTCAGTTATCATTCTCACCATGGGAGCTTGATGCAGAGCTAAACACTCCCTAATGCTATGATAATGAGAACAGTCAAAAATCAGACCAGTATTGTGTGTGAGGTTTTTGCACCGCATCTCTGAAAGTTGGTATGTCCACACCACTGCTTTTTGTAATGGCACAACTGGCTCTGACCATACCATCTTCCATGGACATTTTTTACAGGGCACGTGTCCGCCACCCCTGGTTTGGTATCTGGTATTTTTGGTATTTTATTAGGATCCCCATTAGCTGTTGCAAAAGCAGCAGCTACTCTTCCTGGGGTCCACACAAAACATGACATAATACAGAATGACATTTACAGAACATCATTAGACAAGAACAGCTCAAGGACAGAACTACATACAATTTTAAAAAGGCACTCGTAGCCTACATATCAATGCATACACACAAACTATCTAGGTCAAATAGGGGAGAGGCATTGTGCCACGAGGTGTTGCTTCATCTGTTTTTTGAAACCAGGTTTGCTGTTTATTTGAGCAATATGAGATGGAGGAAGTTCCATGCAATAATGGCACTATATAATACTGTACTTTCTTGAATTTGTTCTGGATTTGGGGACTGTGAAAAGACCCCTGTTGGCATGTCTGGTGGGGTAAGTGTGTGTCAGAGCTGTGTGTAAGTTGACTATGCAAACAATTTGGGATTTCCAACACTGTTTCTTATAAAAAGAAGAAGTGATGCAGTCAGTCTCTCCTCAACTCTTAGCCAAGAGAGACTGGCATGCATAGTATTAATATTAGCCCTCTGATTACAATAAAGAACAAAACGTGCCACTCTGTTCTGGACCAGCTGCAGTTTAACTAGGTCTTTCCTTGCAGCTCTGGACCACACGACTGGATAATAATCAAGATTAGACAAAACTAGAGCCTGCAGAACTTGCTTTTTGGAGTGTGGTGTCAAAAAAGCAGAGTATCTCTTTATTATAGACAGACCTCTCCCCATCTTTACAACCATTGAATCTGTATGTTTTGACCATGACAGTTTACAATCTAAGGTAACGCCAAGTAATTTAGTCTCCTCAACTTGTTCAACAGCCACACCATTCATTACCAGTTTTATCTGAGGTCCAGAAGTTGAGGAATGATTTGTACCAAATACAATGCTCTTAGTTTAAGAGACGTTCAGTTTATTACTGGCCACCCATTCCAAAACAGACTTGTTAAACGTCATCAACGTCAGGGCACTTCGTCATTGGAGTCATCAACTCCAATGACATTGTGAAATATTTTGTTGATTTCACATTGAATTTAAGTTAGGTAACAACTAAATGCAAATCAAAACTAGACGTTGAACTGATGTCTGTGCCCAGTGAGGCATCTGTCTCATAAGTCAACACGGCTGGATGAAACTTCCTCTACACTAACACACACAGCTGCAACGCCCCAGTCCTTCACATTCTTCTATATTATCCTCTGTTGAGTTTTGGGAACATTGTTGACTTTGTGGTTCCGGTGGGGCCATCATGACTTGTCACTGGGGAATAGTGTCTGTGGTACACTCATCTCGACATCCAGACTGTGTTTGGTTTTCAACAGCTGGATAACATCCGTTCCTCCTACCACCACCACTCCCCTCTGGGGTGGTTCTGTTGCTGTCTTGATGTCTTCATTGTTTGTCTTTGGTGCCCCTCAAGGCATTTTTACAGTGGCCCACAGTGTCCTTGGGGGAGCTAGGGCAATCTTCCTAAAATCTTAATGCAAACTTGGAAACAAGTGTCTGTTTTCGTAAGAATGAGGCGCGAGGGAGTACAGCTGCCAGACAACAATTTATCTGTGTTATAACCTCTCTTGAGTCAAATAAAATGTTTTCAAATGTTGATTTACCAAAGAACAATATTAAAATAGTAAAAATAGTGACACTACCTCATACACTGTGATTGTGCTATAGAGAGACAGAGAAAAGAGGTATCCATTGGTTGATATAGATGGATGATATGACCATGCTGCAAAGCCACTGAATA
>NC_138318.1:44412500-44570000 GCF_965601325.2 Salmo salar | reverse complement strand
CTTCACAGAGTTCACGTAACAGACACATCTCAACATCAACTGTTCAGAGGAGACTGCGTGAATAAGGCCTTCATGGTCGAGTTGCTGCAAAGAAACCACTAACCACTAAAGGAAACACCAGCAATGGACATAAGACCGGTGGAAATCTGTCCTTTGGTCTGGAGTCCAAATTGGAGATTTTTGGTTCCATCTGCCGTGGGTGAACGGATGATCTCCACATGTGTATTTCCCACCATAGAGCATGGAGGAGGAGGTGTTATGGTGTTGGGGTGCTTTGCTGGTGACCCTGTCTGTGATTTATTTAGAATTCAATGCACACTTAACCAGCATGGCTACCACAGCATTCTGCAGCGATACACCATCCCATCTGGTTTGGGCTTAGTGGGACTATCATTTGTTTTTCAACAGGACAATGACCCAAAACACACCTTCCAGGCTGTGCATGGGCTATTTTACCAAGAAGGAGAGTGATGGAGTGCTGCATCAGATGACCTGGACTCCACAATCCCCCAACCTCAATCAAATTGAGATGGTTTGGGATGAGTCGGACCTCTGAGTGAAGGAAAAGCAGCCAACAAGTGCTCAGCATATGTGGGAACTCCTTCAAAACTGTTGGAAAAGCATTCCAGGTGAAGCTGGTTCAGAGAAAGCAAAGAGTGTGCAAAGCTGTCATCAAGGTAAAGGGTGGCTACTTTGAAGAATCTCAAATAAAAAATATATTTTGTTTTTGTATTTGTTTAACACTTTTTTGGTTACTACATGATTCCATACGTGTTCTTTCATAGTTTTGATGTCTTCACTATTATTCTACAACGTAGAAAATAGTAAAAATAAACAAAAACCCTTGAATGAGAGGGTGTTCTAAAGCTTTTGACCAGTAGTGTATATACTGTATTCTGTCCAATTCTACTGTATGTTAGTCTATGCCGCTCTGACATTGCTCGTCCAAATATTTATATATTCTTAATTCCATTCCTTTACTGTAGATTGTGTGTATTGTTAGATATTATTTGTTAAATATTGCTGCACTGTTGGAGTTAGAAACACAAGCATTTTGCTACACCTGCAATAACCTCTGCTAAACACGTGTATGTGACATATACCGTGGCCCTCAACACTGGGGCACCAAAAGGGTGCGTGCTCAGCTCCCCCCTGTACTCCCTGTTCACCTACGACTGCGTGGCCATGCACACCTCTAACTCAATCATCAAGTTTGCAGACGACACAGTAGTAGGCCTGATTACCAACAATGACGAGACAGCCTACAGGGAGGAGGTGAGGGCACTCGAAGTGTGGTGTCAGAAAAACAACCTCTCACTTAACTTCAACAAAACAAAGAGATGATCGTGGACTTCAGGAAACAGCAGAGGAAGCACCCCCTCCCCCCATCCACATCCACATCAAAGGGACAGCAGAGGAGAAGGTGGTACGTTTTAAGTTCCTCGGTATACACATCACAGACAAACTGAAATGATCCAACCACACAGACATTGTGGTGAAGGAGGTGCAATAGCGCCTCTTCAACCTCAGGAGGCTGAAGAGATTTGGCTTGTCACCCAAAACCTTGATAAACTTTTACAGATGCAGAATCGAGAGCATCCTGTCGGGCTGTATCACAGCCTGGTATGGCAACTGCACCGCCCTCAACCGCAAGGCTCTCCAGAGGGTGGTGCGGTCTGCACAATGCATCACCGGGGCAAACTACCTGCCCTCCAGGACACCTACACCACCCGATGTCACAGGAAGGCTAAAATGATCATCAAGGACAACAACCACCTGATTCACTGCCTGTTCACACCGTTACCATCCAGAAGGCGAGGTCAGTACAGGGGCATCAAAGCTGGGACTGAAAGACTGAAAAACAGCGTCTATCTCAAGGTCATCAGACTGCTAAACAGAAATCATTAACTCAGAGAGGCTGCTGCCTACATTGAGACCCAATCACTGGCCACTTTAATAAATGGATCACTAGTCACTTTAAACAATGCCACTTTAAATAATGCCACTATAATAATGTTTACATATCTTACATTACTCATATCAAATGTATATACTGTATTTATACCATCTATTGCACCTTGCCTATGCCGCTCGGCCATCGCTCATCCATATACTTACATGTACATATTCTCATTCACCCCTTTAGATTTGTGTGTATTAGGTAGTTGTTGGGGAATTGTTAGATTACTTGTTAGATATTGCTGCACTGTCGGAACTAGAAGCACAAGCATTTCGCTACACTCGCATTAACATCTGCTAATCATGTGTATGCGACCAATACAATTTGATTTGATTTGATTTGAATACAATTGTATTTTATGTGACAGATTGGTAAGAGCAAAAGTTACTCCTACAAAGTTTTCCCTCTTATTTGGCACCATTCCCATATGACTACTACTGGAAAGCTGTTTTGATTTGGGATTCATCTATTGTGGCACAATCTTACTGTGTATAGAAGCTACTCAATGGGGTACGATTAGTCTTAGACACAGTAACCATGAGTGAGTGAGTGACTGCATGAGTGACCGCGTAAGTGAGTGAGTAAGTGAGCAACTGACCGACGGACTGAACTAAAAGAAGATGGCCCAGAGGTATGTGTCTGTGGTGTCTAGGCAGCTCAGACAGACAGAGCTGTGCAGTACTGGTCCCTGCCCACTGATGGACATCAGGAAGCCTAATTGGTTAATGGCTCCTATAAGCCAAGAGGTAGTCAGCCAGCATCCTCCAGCAATGCGAGAGCCGCCGCCGAATCTGTCCTACACATATCCCTGGAAAACATCCCCCCCTGAAGGCCAGACTGGACAGGGAGATGAGAGGGGAGTGCTGTATTATCCACAGCCACATTTCCAGAGAGGACATATAGTCGTGGACTGCTTTGTCAATGGATATTTCCAGGCCATGTGGAAATGGGGATAGAGGACACCGATCTCGAACATCGGTTGCTCAACTTCCTCAGAGTAATGCAGTGTCTGAAGTTATAACTCTGAGGTAAAATATTCTCTCCTTCAATACCACTTTTGAAGATATAGAGAGCTGCAAATTCACAAGGTACTTTTATGATTTAAGTAAGGACTGTGAAATGTTGAACCTTTAAACAAACCGTTCCTGCTGCCTTACTTCTATCATGACTAGAATTTGCAAACACCTGGTTGTTTTGCACTGTCATATAAACGGAGCACTGATGCCACTTTAACGTTTCTAAAGGGCCCACAGGGCCTACATTTGGCATGGGACACTGAATCCTGTCCAAATGTCGGAATTAGACAACAGCTGTGTGAGGAAATTAGCTCGGAGGCTAACATTTGTAATACCTTCATACTTAGGAGGAAGAGAAACCAAAACACACATCTCAAATACATGATTAGATGGGGTTTATCAACGAGACCGATGTAATCTTACAGTAAATCAAACTACAAAGCCGCCTTCCATTATAGAGTTAAACATTGCTGTAAAGCTCACCAGCACCAAACTGTTGTCATGAGAAATGCTTAATTGACAAACATAAATCCAAAACCATTTTTTTTTTATATGTAAGATGATCCACGCCATCTGTTGATAAACAAGTTAAGCACACAGTTGTCTCCTGATGCCTACACACCAGAGAGCCCCCCACCTCCCTAAACAGATGCTGCACCTCGAGAGGCTCTCTCTGGGCTCTGGGTGACAGCAGCTGTTCCCCTGGCCCAATGAGATGGGTGCATTTGAAATTGATAGATCATTATTTATTTACACTGAAATATTGTCTTTAGTGGAGCTAATCAATTCTCCAAGCCATTCTTCCTACGCTCTCCTAGCCCAGCATTATTGGTTACCTCAACATTCCTTTCAGGTTATTTTAGGGTTAGGAATAGCAGTTCCCTGTCTATTTCTATACACTTCCCATCGTAATTAAACCATCCTTGTATTTTTACAATAAGCAGTCCCTCAACATCCATCCATTGTACAAAACTTCATAGGCATTGTATTAACCCTTGTGTCATAGGTGACACAAGTCAACTTTTCTCTCTCCTTGGGGGGTTTTCATGATCTGGTTTCATTCCAGACATGCTCCCCCTCAACTGTGTAGGAAGGGCTCCATGTTGGTGCAAAAAGGAAGGGCTCCATGTTGGGGCAATGAGGAAGGGCTCCATGTTGGGGCAGTAAGGAAGGGCTCCATGTTGGGGCAATGAGGAAGGGCTCCATGTTGGGGCAATAAGGAAGGGCTCCATGTTGGGGCAATGAGGAAGGGCTCCATGTTGGAGCAATAAGGAAGTGCTCCATGTTGGTCCAATAAGGAAGGGCTCCATGTTGGTGCAATAAGGAAGTGCTCCATGTTGGTGTAATAAGGAAGGGCTCCATGTTTCTGCAATAATGAAGAGCTCCATGTTGGGGCAATAAGGAAGGGCTCCATGTTGGTGTAATAAGGAAGGGCTCTATGTTGCTGCAATAATGAAGGGCTCCATGTTGGGGCAATAAGGAAGGGCTCCATGTTGGTGTAATAAGGAAGGGCTCCATGTTGGTGCAATAAGGAAGGGCTCCATGTTGCTGCAATAATGAAGGGCTCCATGTTGGTGCAATAAGGAAGGGCTCTATGTTGGTGCAAGAAGGAAGGGCTCTATGTTGCTGCAATAAGGAAGGGCTCTATGTTGGGGCAATAAGGAAGGGCTCCATGTTGGTGCAATAAGGAAGGGCTCCATGTTGCTGCAAGAAGGAAGGGCTCCATGTTGGTGTAATAAGGAAGGGCTCCATGTTGGTGTAATAAGGAAGGGCTCCATGTTGGGGTAATAATGAAGGGCTCCATGTTGGTGTAATAAGGAAGGGCTCTATGTTGGGGCAATAAGGAAGGGCTCCATGTTGGTGTAATAAGGAAGGGCTCTATGTTGCTGCAATAAGGAAGGGCTCCATGTTGGGGCAATAAGGAAGGGCTCCATGTTGGGGCAATAAGGAAGGGCTCCATGTTGGTGTAATAAGGAAGGGCTCCATGTTGGTGCAATAAGGAAGGGCTCCATGTTGGGGCAATAAGGAAGGGCTCTATGTTGCTGCAATAAGGAAGGGCTCCATGTTGGTGCAATAAGGAAGGGCTCTATGTTGGGGCAATATGGAAGGGCTCCATGTTGGGGCAATAAGGAAGGGCTCCATGTTGGTGTAATAAGGAAGGGCTCCATGTTGGTGCAATAAGGAAGGGCTCCATGTCAGGGCAATAAGGAAGGGCTCTATGTTGCTGCAATAAGGAAGGGCTCCATGTTGGTGCAATAAGGAAGGGCTCTATGTTGGGGCAATATGGAAGGGCTCCATGTTGCTGCAATAAGGAAGGGCTCTATGTTGCTGCAATAAGGAAAGGCTCCATGTTGGGGCAATAAGGAAGGGCTCCATGTTGGTGCAATAAGGAAGGGCTCCATGTCAGGGCAATAAGGAAGGGCTCCATGTTGGTGCAAAAAGGAAGGGCTCCATGTTGGGGCAATGAGGAAGGGCTCCATGTTGGGGCAGTAAGGAAGGGCTCCATGTTGGGGCAATGAGGAAGGGCTCCATGTTGGGGCAATAAGGAAGGGCTCCATGTTGGGGCAATGAGGAAGGGCTCCATGTTGGAGCAATAAGGAAGGGATCCATGTTGGTCCAATAAGGAAGGGCTCCATGTTGGTGCAATAAGGAAGTGCTCCATGTTGGTGTAATAAGGAAGGGCTCCATGTTTCTGCAATAATGAAGAGCTCCATGTTGGGGCAATAAGGAAGGGCTCCATGTTGGTGTAATAAGGAAGGGCTCTATGTTGCTGCAATAATGAAGGGCTCCATGTTGGGGCAATAAGGAAGGGCTCCATGTTGGTGTAATAAGGAAGGGCTCCATGTTGGTGCAATAAGGAAGGGCTCCATGTTGCTGCAATAATGAAGGGCTCCATGTTGGTGCAATAAGGAAGGGCTCTATGTTGGTGCAAGAAGGAAGGGCTCTATGTTGCTGCAATAAGGAAGGGCTCTATGTTGGGGCAATAAGGAAGGGCTCCATGTTGGTGCAATAAGGAAGGGCTCCATGTTGCTGCAAGAAGGAAGGGCTCCATGTTGGTGTAATAAGGAAGGGCTCCATGTTGGTGTAATAAGGAAGGGCTCTATGTTGCTGCAATAAGGAAGGGCTCCATGTTGGTGCAATAAGGAAGGGCTCTATGTTGGGGCAATATGGAAGGGCTCCATGTTGCTGCAATAAGGAAGGGCTCTATGTTGCTGCAATAAGGAAAGGCTCCATGTTGGGGCAATAAGGAAGGGCTCCATGTTGGTGCAATAAGGAAGGGCTCCATGTTGGGGCAATGAGGAAGGGCTCCATGTCAGGGCAATAAGGAAGGGCTCCATGTTGGTGCAATAAGGAAGGGCTCCATGTTGGGGCAATAAGGAAGGGCTCCATGTTGGTGCAATAAGGAAGGGCTCCATGTTGGGGCAATAAGGAAGGGCTCCATGTTGGGGCAATAAGGAAGGGCTCCATGTTGGTGTAATAAGGAAGGGCTCCATGTTGGTGTAATAAGGAAGGGCTCTATGTTGCTGCAATAAGGAAGGGCTCCATGTTGGTGCAATAAGGAAGGGCTCTATGTTGCTGCAATAAGGAAGGGCTCCATGTTGGAGCAATAAGGAAGGGCTCCATGTTGGTGCAATAAGGAAGGGCTCCATGTTGGTGCAATAAGGAAGGGCTCCATGTTGGTGTAATAAGGAAGGGCTCCATGTTGGGGCAATAAGGAAGGGCTCCATGTTGGGGCAATAAGGAAGGGCTCCATGTTGGGGCAATAAGGAAGGGCTCTATGTTGGTGTAATAAGGAAGGGCTCTATGTTGCTGCAATAAGGAAGGGCTCCATGTTGGGGCAATAAGGAAGGGCTCTATGTTGGTGTAATAAGGAAGGGCTCTATGTTGCTGCAATAAGGAAGGGCTCCATGTTGGGGCAATAAGGAAGGGCTCTATGTTGGTGTAATAAGGAAGGGCTCTATGTTGCTGCAATAAGGAAGGGCTCCATGTTGGTGCAATAAGGAAGGGCTCCATTTTGGGGCAATATGGGGGTTGGTGAATCTTAGACTTCCCTGTGTGTTTACCGGAGTAACATTCATCATCCCTATGGAGAAAGAGGCAGGAATATCCATCACATTCAAACAAGTGATCCCCTTATCCACTAACACAAGAGAAAATAGTTTTGCCTGCTTGGCTCTGAGTCCTCACACAGACTGGGGCCAGTGGCAGAGCAGTATGTTAGAAAGCATGGTGGCTTTATAACTGTCATGATGTTTGGAAGCAGTGGGCTAGGCAGCCAGGGCAGGTCACTTTGTGCTCGGCAGAATCTATTCAGTTAAATGAAATGGGGGTCCTTTGTGGTCATTTGTAGCTCAGTTGGTAGAGCATAGAGCTTGTAATGCCAGGTTAGTGGGTTTGATTCCCGGGACCACCCATGTGTAAAATGTATGCACACATGACTGTAAGTGGCTTAGGATAAAAGTGTCTGCTGAATGGCATATATTATGTATGAAGAGAAAACAATGTCCATGCCATCCATTCTGTTTCCATGTAATCATACCATATAAAAATCAAATCTAACTTTCTTTTAAAGCTAGAATCCTTAGTTGAAACAATAACAAAGTGGGCACCCGCTTCTGTTTTGGTAAAAAGATGAGGGATAGGCCTGAAGAAATGCAACAACTCTCAAATTCATTAACAGAGCTATGGATGCAAGGACTAACCATCCATCATACCAACATTATAGTTTTAACCATGTTTTGAGGCTATAAAGTGTTTATTTACATTTCCATTGTTTACAAATATTGGAGTAAAACAAGCTTATATTTTGGGTTCTAATGGTGTATGACAGTTGGACTAAGCTCATGAGGCATTTTTAAGATGTATTCTTCAAAAATCAATGGGTATATATAATTAATTTATAAGTACAAAAATGTGGGATTCTATCATTAAGGACATTACACATTGCAACTTCAGAGAAGAATAGCCACAATTAAAGATAAACGCTACTCTACAGACGGACAGACATTAAAATAGAAATCAAAGTCCAAGTATTCAGACATAAGATCTTAGTAATGTGCTCTCCGCCAGGGGGCGTCATGCACCCCAAAAATCTGAGGGGGCACAAAGTATGTCAGCATGGCAGGGGAGTGGTCCGGAGAGGGGGTCAACTCCCCGTCCAGAAGTTGGAGAATTTAACATTTTTCAAACATCTGAAACACCTTTTGTAAAACAAATATGTATATTTTTCTGAATATATAAGCATACCTCTTGTGCTGTCTGTATCCTCCTGACTGCTGGTTATTGTTTTAAAGAAGATAAATATGCTTCTCTGTATCTCTGCTAATATCTGGGTAAAAGGTTTAAAGGAATGTAAGTCTTATTCAGTACATTTAGTTATTGCTTGCTTTCATAAAGTCTACCAACTTTGCCAGCAGGCATGCCAGCTAAGATTTTTATACAAGCTAGCTAATATAACTTGATTGATAGCCTGAAATGGCTTCTTGGTAGCTAGTTATGAGGTTAGGAGACTGGGAACCAATCTGGGCTAGCTAAAAGCTAAAAGCCAACTTCCTAAAATTACTAGGTGGCTAGTATTATTACAAATAAAAAACAGAACAGGACCAATTTGAGGGGGCATGTGCCCCTGTCCCCCCCCAGGACCAATCTGAGTGTCACGCCTGCTCCTACTCTCCCTCTCTGGCGCTCGAGGGCACCAGGCTGCCCTTCATTACGCACACCTGTCACCATCATTACGCGCATTAGCTCCCAACATGGAGCCCTAAAAGAAGCATCAGGGAGTTTTTGTTTTTGTTGGTGACGTCAGGTCCGGGTGCTGTCGTCGAGGGAAACGGGGGTCCCTCAGCTAGCTCGTCGGGCTTCCATGACTTAGCTGGCTCGAGAGGTCTTCCTGCCACGGTGGGCTCGGCAGGTGCCCACCCCACTTCAGCTAGCCCATCAGGCTCCCACACCTCAGCCGGTACGTCGGACTGCCTCAGAGGGATCGTCTAGCTCCCAAGCCTCAGCCGGCTCGCCAGACTCCCATGCCCCGTCAGGCTTGGCCAGATGGAACCCTGGGTGGCGCCCCGAGAGGGGGGGGTACTGTCACGCCTGCTCCCGCTCTCCCTCTCTGGCGCTCGAGGGCACCAGGCTGCCCCTCATTACGCACACCTGTCACCATCATTACTCGCATTAGTGCTCACTGGACTCACCTGGACTCACTTTGTTGATTGCCTTCCCTATTTCTGTCTGCTCCTCAGTCTGTTCCCTGTGTCAAAATTAATGTTGTTATGTGTTCATGTCCAGATGCTGTCCTGTCCTGTTCCATGTCCGTTGCTAATTAAATGTTCACTCCCTGTACCTGCTTCTCGTCTACCAGCGTCAATCCTTACACTGAGGAGGCACATGACCCTATGCCCCCTACATGTCCAATCTGAAGAGGCACATGCCACTGTATTTGTATTTGTATTTATTAGGGATCCCCATTAGCTGCTGCCAAGGCAGTTTTTACCTGCTTTTTAAATCTGATTCTACTGCTTGCATCAGTTACCTGATGTGGAATATAGTTCCATGTAGTCATGGCTCTATGTAGTACTGTGCGCCTCCCATAGTCTGTTCTGGACTTGGGGACTGTGAAGAGACCTCTGGTGGCATGTCTTGTGGGGTATGCATGGGTGACAGCTCATTACATTCAGCTTGTCAACACCTCTTACAATAACAAGTAATGATGAAGTCAATCTCTCTTCCACTTTGAGCCATGAGAGATTGACATGCATGTCATTAATGTTAGCTCTCCATGTACTTTTAAGGGCCAGCCATGCTGCCCTGTTCTGAGCTAATTGTAATTTTCCCAAGTCCCTCTTTGTGGCACCTGACCACACTACTGAACAGTAGTCCAGGTGTGACAAAACGAGGGCCTGTAGTAGCTGCCTTGTTGATACTTTTGTTAAGAAGTCAGAGCAACACTTAATTATGGACAGACTTCTCCCCATCCTAGCAATATGTTTTGACCATGACAGTTTACAATCCATGGTTACTCCAAGCAGTTTAGTCACCTCAACTTTCTCAATTTCCACATTATTCATTACAAGACGTAGTTGAGGTTTAGGGTTTAGTGAATGATTTGTCCCAAATACAATGCTTTTAGTTTTGGAAATATTTAGGACTAACTTATTTCCTTGCTACCCATTCCAAAACTGACTGCAGCTCTTTGTTAAGCGTTGCAGTCATTTCAGTCGCTGTAGTAGCTGACGTGTATAGCGTTGAGTCATTCGCATACATAGACACATTGGCCTTACTCAAAGCCAGTGGCATGTCGTTGGTCCTGTCTGAAGAGGACCAATCTGGACCAATTTGGACCAATCTGAAGAGGCACATGCCCCTGTGCCCCCTACATGACAAATCTGAGGAGGCACATGCCCCCTGTGCCCCCCACAGGACCAATCTGAAGAGGCACATGCCCCTGTGCCCCCCACAGGACCAATCTGAAGAGGCACATGCCCCCTGTGCCCCCCACAGGACCAATCTGAAGAGGCACATGCCCCTGTGCCCCCCACAGGACCAATCTGAAGAGGCACATGCCCGCTGTGCCCCCCACAGGACCAATCTGAAGAGGCACATGCCCCTGTGCCCCCTACATGACAAATCTGAGGAGGCACATGCCCCCTGTGCCCCCCACAGGACCAATCTGAAGAGGCACATGCCCCCTGTGCCCCCCACAGGACCAATCTGAAGAGGCACATGCCCCTGTGCCCCCCACAGGACCAATCTGAGGAGGCACATGCCCCCTGTGCCCCCCACAGGACCAATCTGAGGAGGCACATGCCCCCTGTGCACCCTATGTGCATGATGCCTCTGCTGCCAGCATGTATTATCCTGTTTTCCATCGTTGAGCTGTAACCTTAATTTATGGCCCTGCACTTCCAGGGTAAGGCGGTTCACTCCATTTGGACTGGTACTTAATGTTAATTGTTATGAACCATGGCCATTGTATTTGGCACTGCTGCTTGGTCCTCTGAGAAACAGAGGCTTGTCACAAGGAAAACAACCCCTGCTCTCTCCTCCGTCTTCTGAGAGATAGCGTTCACTTACAGTATCTGAAGAGCTCGTCTTCCTCTATCAATACCGGTTCCTTTGCAGATTTCCTTATAGTTAAGTGTCATTAAGTAATAATCTTACTATCAAATGCCCATTTTCATTCCAATTTGCCACATGCTTTCTAGTGAAGAAAATAGATTTAATATTGGCTTTTTTCCTTAGCTGACTCTCCAGTGTCGTCCATGGCCTGATCCTTGGTTCTATCCTGGGCTTGGTAATGAGGATCCACTGGCTCTCTAAAAGAGTAGCCTGGTTGTGAGGGACAAGCTGGACAGCTGTGTTGCTGGATGCAACCAAACTAATATCATCAAAGGCGGTGGTGTATCAACATCTGCCTAATCCTATCCTGACGTTATACATGTCCTCAACCGATTGTGTTTTTTGGTTTGTTTATTTGCAACTTGTTATTTAACTTATTCTGTACATAATGTTGCCTCTACCGTCTCTTACGACCGAAAATAACTTCTGGTCATCAGGACTGCGATTACTCACCACGGACTGGCAGAATCCTTTTTTTCCTTTAACGAGTCTGATGAGCCCGACGCGAATGATATACTGCTTTCTCGGGAACAGGCCCATATCCCTGCGATTTGAGTGAAGAGGAGGCAGAGAAAAAGGTGCCAGAGGGCGGGCTGCCTTCTGAGAATTCGTAGGCGATCGAATAAACCTCCACTTCCTTCCATTCTGCTAGCAAACGTGCAATCTTTGGAGAATGAAATAGATGACCTACACGGAAGATTAAACTACCAATGGGACATTCCAAAACTGTAATATCTTATGCTTCACGGAGTCGTGGCTGAACGACGACACTAACAACATACAGCTGGCTGGTTATACACTATACCGGCAGGATAGAACAGCGTCGTCTGGTAAGACAAGGGGCGGCGGTCTATGCATTCAATAACAGCTGGTGCACAATATCTGAGGAAGTATCAAGCTATTTCTCGCCTGAGGTAGAGTATCTCATGAGAAGCTGTAGACCACACTATCTACCAAGAGAGTTTTCATCTGTATTTTTCATAGCTATATACAGTTGAAGTCGGAAGTCTCCATACACTTAGGTTGGAGTCATTAAAGCTTGTTTTTCAACCACTCCACAATTTTCTTGTTAACAAACTATCGTTTTGGCAAGTCGGTTAGGACATCTACTTTGTGCATGACACAAGTCATTTTTCCAACAATTGTTTACAGACATTTTTCACTTACAATTCACTGTATCACAATTCCAGTGGGTCAGACGTTTACTGTACATACACTAAGTTGACTGTGCCTTTAAACAGCTTGGAAAATTCCAGAAAATTATGTCATGGCTTTAGAAGCTTCTGATAGGGTAAGTGACATCATTTGAGTCAATTGGAGGTGTAACTGTGGATGTATTTCAAGGCCTACCTTCAAACTCAGTGCCTCTTTGCTTGACATCATGGGAAAATCAAAAGAAATCAGCCAAAAATTGTAGACCTCCACAAGTCTGGTTCATCCTTGGGAGCAATTTCCAAATGCCTGAATGTACCATGTTCATCTGTACAAACAATAGTACGCAAGTATAAACACCATGAGACCACGCAGCCATCATACCGCTTAGGAAGGAGATGCGTTCTGTCTCCTAGAGATGAGCATACTTTGGTGCGAAAAGTGCAAATCAATCCCAGAACAACAGCAAAGGACCTTGTGAAGATGCTGGAGGAAACAGGTACAAAAGTATCTATATCCACAGTAAAATGAGTCCTATATCGACATAACCTGAAAGGCTGCTCAGCAAGGAAACAGCCAGACTATGGTTTGCAACTGCACATGGGGACAAAGATCATACATTTTGGAGAATTGTCCTTTGGTCTGATGAAACAAAAATAGAACTGTTTGGACATAATGACCATCGTTATGTTTGGAGGAAAAAGGGGGAGGCTTGCAAGCCGAAGAACACCATCCCAACCGTGAATCACGGGGGTGGCAGCATCATGTTGTGTGGGTGCTTTTCTGCAAGAGGGCCTGGTGCACTTCACAAAATAGATGGCATCATGAGAAAGGAAAATTACGTGGATATATTGAAGCAACATCTCAAGACATCAGTCAGGAAGTTAAAGCTTGGTTGCAAATGGGTCTTCCAAATGGACAATGACCCCAAGCATACTTCCAAAGTTGTGGCGAAATGGCTTAAGGAAAACAAAGTCAAGGTATTGGAGTGGCCATGACAAAGTCCTGACCTCAATCCTATAGAAAATTTGTGGGCAGAACTGAAAAAGCATGTGAGAGCAAGGAGGCCAGACTCAGTTACACCAGCTCTGTCAGGGGGAATAGGCCCAAAATTCACCCAACTTATTGTGGGAAGCTTGTGGAAGGCTACCCACAATGTTTGACATAAGTTAAACATTTAAAGGCAATGCTACCAAATACTAATTGAGTGTATGTAAACTTCTGACCCACTGGGAATGTGATGAAAGAAATAAAGGCTGAAATAAATCATTCTCTCTACTACTATTCTGACATTTCACATTCTTAAAATAAAGTGGTGATCCTAACTGACCTAAGACAGGGAATTTTCACAAGGATTAAATGTCAGGAATTGTGAAAAACTGAGTTTAAATGTATTTGGCTAAGGTGTATATAAACTTCCGACTTCAACTGTTCATACCATCACAGACTGAGGCTGGCACTAAGACAGCATTGAATGAGCTGCATTCTGCCATGCCATAAGCAAACAAGAAAACGATCACCCAGAGGTGGCACTCCTAGTAGCCGGGGACTTTAAATCCATTTTACCAAATTTCTATCAGCATGTTAAATGTGCAACCAGAGGGGGAAAAAAACGTTGGACCACATTTACTCCACACACAGAGATGCATACAAAGCTCTCCCTCACCCTCCATTTGGCAAACCTGACCATAATTCTATCCTCCTGATTCCTGCTTACAAGCAAAATTAAAGCAGGAAGCACCAGTGACTAGATCAATAAAAATGTGGTCAGATGAAGCAGATGCTAAGCTACAGGACTGTTTTGCTAGCACAGACTGGAATATGTTCTGGGATTCCTCAGATGGCATTGAGGAGTACCCCACATCAGTCATTGGCTTCATCAATAAGTGCATCGATGACGTTGTCCCCACAGTGACTGTACGTACATATGTTGAGGATCAGCGTGGGGGATGTGTTGTTACCTACCCTTACCACCTGGGGGTGGACCTTCAGGAAGTCCAGGATCCAGTTGCAGAGGGAGGTGTTTAGTCCCAGGGTCCTTAACTTAGTGATGAGCTTTGTGGACACCATGGTGTTGAACGCTGAGCTGTAGTCAATGAACAGCATTCTCACAAAGGTGTTCCTTTTGTCCAGGTGGGAAAGGGCAGTGTGGAGTGCGATTGAGATTGCATCATCTGTGGATCTGTCGCGGCGGTATGCAAATTGGAGTGGGTCTAGTGGTGGTCTGCTTGAAACATGTAGGTATTACAGACTCGGTCATGGAAAGGTTGAAAATGTCAGTGAAGACACCTGCTAGTTGGTCCGCGCATGCTCTGAGTACACACCCTGGTAATCCATCTAGCCCCGCGGCCTTGTGAATGTTGACCTGTTTAAAGGTCTTGCTCACATTGGCTACGGAGAGCGTGATCACACAGTCGTCTGAAATGACTGCTTTAAAACAACCATTGTAATGTGTGTGTACCTCCTGTGTGTGTAACTCTTGTGAGGCTGCCTTATTCCCCTCTGACCGAGGGCGAAGTCGTTGAGTCACAGACCAGCAAATATGGTGAGTTGTCTGTTACAGAACTCATAGGGCACAAAGGTTTTCATGTCATTGTGTGTCGTTATTGAGGACATGGAGGGGGATTTTGTGTACTCTGTTGAAAAGACCTTCTTACAGACCTTGCTTAAAAATGTATTTTAGTTTGTTGCTTTGTTTTGCTTAGAATGGCGAATAGAACTTTAAGACAATCCAAACGTAATTTCTACATAACAGACATTCTCTGTTGGCATCTGTGTCATGTAAAGAAACCAAACAAGTGTAAAAGAAAAAATGTACAAGATATGTACAAGACCTTATAGAGAACACTGACATGTAATTTACATTTACAAACAAATCAATAATATTTTTAGCATAATTTAATCATTTGTATGTTGAATATGTGACTACTATAGTGGGCATCGATCACTATTAAAGATGTTCTGCTTGTACTGTGACAGTCAGAGAGATGTGGAGCCCAAACATGGAATCCACAGTGACCCCAAGAGGAAGGAATGCAGAAGGAGAGGCTGGTGTATAGACAGGCCTCTCTCTCCCCCTCGCTCTCTCTCTCTCTCTCTCTCTCTCTCTCTCTCTCTCTCTCTCAAAATGCAGAGAAATTAATTTGCTGCTGTATGTAAATATCCAACCTTATATTGACACATATACGAAGATAATAAATGATTTATTACCAATAATATAATTGCAAAGAAATGCAATGCATTTGTGGAATGTTTAATTGTCACATACATCATGTTGCTCAAAATTAAACTGGTGCATTTTCATCTTTTATATTGTTAGGATGAAAATTACTTTTCTCAATGTCCTTCACTGGTAAATGAAAAGGCATCTCTAAATGGGCAACATTTAGAAATCATATTTGACATTGGTTTTGAACAGAGAACTGCAGAAAGTACAATATCAAAGATCTCTGTTTTTGGCACAAGTCTGTTCCAGCCAGCATCTGTTGACTTAAAAATTATTTTGGGATCAAAAGGAGTTTTAAAGTAAAAATGTTTATGTAAATCACAGGGGATTCTGAATGATGGAGGACAACACAATGGCGCCAGGTTTCAAACAGTGCTGTTGATAGCATCTGGATTGTACTGTACCTCGAACAATAATACACATTTCAGAAGTGAAAAAGTGAAACCGAATAGTAGGTTTTTTAAAACATTGTTCAAATATGGAATAACTTTTTCAAAATATGTAGTGGGCATTTTCTCAATACCTGCTTGTTTTCTAAAATCTTCAGAAGATGAAGAAGCAGTTATTCAAATTGGGTACATAGACATATCATCACATCATTTGATGTGATAATTACTCAGAGCTTTCCTATAATCAGAGAGAGCAACTACTGGATTGTAATCTGTTACAAACAATGCTGCTATCATTCACTAATTAGTCACATAATGAGGCCATTATGTGCATTTAAAGATGTAATGTATTTTTTATTAAATACTGTGAATCATTACTGTGTTTTGAACTGTATTAGTAACGCCAATTAGGTTACTGGGACGAATTTAGGAATGTAAATGTCCAGACTGGATTTCCACTACAGCCTCAACGCAAGCAACCTGTTATTTGGTATTTATGTACATATGGAGCATCTGTAAGACATAACATCATACCACTTTGAACATTCATGAAATAGGCCTATGTTAACTTTTGGGCCCCTATATCTTTGTTCGATGTGATTGTAGTCACAAACTGATTATCTTGTTCTCCAGATTTACGGTCCTGCATGGGTGATCACTGCCCTGGCACCTGGTGCAACTTTTTACATTGCTTACAAAACTGGATGCTCTAATGAAATGTCTCGAAATTGACTGAAGTTTGAACCTCCATATTATAACACAGTATATAATGTTTTATAACGTGTTTATCATCTATAATGTTCTCACCAAGTCTTAGAATATCTTGCTTATAAGTCTTAGAATATCTTGCCTATAAGTCTTAGAATATCATGCCTATAAGTCTTAGAATATCTTGCCTATAAGTCTTAGAATATCTTGCCTATAAGTCTTAGAATATCTTGCCTATAAGTCTTAGAATATCTTGCCTATAAATCTTAGAACATCTTGGATATAAGTCTTAGAATATCTTGCCTATAAGTCTTAGAATATCTTGCCTATAAGTCTTAGAATATCTTGCCTATAAATCTTAGAATATCTTGGATATAAGTCTTAGAATATCTTGGATATAAGATATAACATAAGGCTCACATCAAAGGAGACATGCAACTTCAGCATAATGTTGCTCGTCTCTAAATGAAGTTATAGTGTTGTACAATATAACATATATTACAAATAAAAATACAAAGTAGCCTATTCGTTTTTAATTACTCTAGGCTAATTATTGACGTGAGAGTGCACGTATTCGACATAAAATCAAGACATGGTTATTGTATGTTCCTGAGACACACTGTAATAAACAGAGAGTTGGGTGATTAATTTTATCGCTAGTGAATGAACCTGCTGATAGTTTAGACGACTAAACTCAACTCCGTGATTTACTATGGAGTCGAGCTGCAACTAGCGTGGGCGGAAGGGTAATCCGACATCACATAAAATTAAATTTAGATATATTTTTTTAAGCTACTGATTTCAGGTAGCTTTTCTTTGGTTGCTGAAATCAGTCGTTTTTTAAATAAAAAGTAAATTTTATTATGATGTCGGAGCTCCAGTCCGCCCACGCTAGTCACCGCTCAACTCCAACATAAATGCTGAAGTTGAGTTTAGTCGGCTAAGCATTGCCTAATGATAGGACTATAGACAAAGGACTACTATGATAGGCTAACCTATTCATCATGCATAAACTATTTCATATTCTTGCAAAATCTATAGGCTATCCCATGGCAATAGGAAAATTACTAAAGTCAGAAAAAATTGCCTAGAAATAAAATAACTTTATTCAAACCAATGAATGAACAATTGATTGTGCTACCTTGATGCATTCTGCTCGCTTCTAACGCAGTTATTTTACGCGTCAATTGCCTTATATTCGCAGACCTTTTCGTTGCAGTCCTCATTTTGTACCCGGTGACAAAAGTTTTTCTTTCAAGAATATGAAGATAGTGCACCTGTTCTTCCTCTCTATTGGTCGAAGCATGACTACAGTACCCACGAACCCCTGCGCTCAGCCTCTCGCTCACTCTGTGCTCTGCGCCAGTCTGTTCGGGGAACCAGTTCGCTTGGCCTTTTTTCTGCCTTCTCACTGTTGCCTGGTGTCAACCTACACCCAGTAGACATATCCCTCCCTCTTCAACGACTGCTTCCAATTTGCCTTCACTTTTCTTATCACAAGCACTATTGGCTTTTGCACTGTCAGTCAGACGCCTCTACCGTAGCTGGAGTTTAGTAGCAACAGCTCGGAAACATCTGGCTGCCGCAGCCCTTCTATCTCCGCTCGCTCGCTCCGTCTTTCCTGCCACTGCAGGTTGTTATGGACATTTGTTGAAAGTCAATCTAGTTCTTTTTCAACCTCAAGAGGATTTGACGAAGGACGCAGGAAGACATTGGAGCTTGTTGTCTGTAAGTGCCTTTAATACCACAGTCCGAAAGGGTGATGAAAGGAGGTTAAAGAATGAAAGGGGGAAAAGTAATAATCCTTTCTAGCGACTGTTGTGTTCACATAATAGTTGCTATGTTAGCTCCTTCGTAGTGCCTGTCGGCATTGCATCGGGGCCTGCAACAGAACTGCTATAGCCTACTACTGATCGAACGTTTACTTTTTTGGTTAGCCACCGTGGCTAGCTAGCTTGATTGCGTTAGTGTGTGCGCGCGCGAGATATTGTAGTCTTGTGAATGTTGTGTTGTGTTGCTCGCGACAGTGTTCCATTCTGGAACCAGCAGCGCAGGGAAATGTTGGGAGCCAGACCCGGGAGGAGTAGCCTACAGAGGTTGACAGATACATTGATCAGTTGCTTGTATCGGGAGTAGTGTGTCATGTCCGGTCTCAAGAAGTTTATGGAAGTAATGGCTAATTTATGACAGTTGTTTCCTGGCTTTTGATCTTTTTTGTAGACTAGGCTAATCAAAAGAAAGGCAATGGCAATGATACAATGTATATAATTGGATTAAGTGTTATGTGTTGTAATATTAATGTTGTAATATTGTTACCCAAACACACTCTAGGGCTATTTAATGATACATGATATCTTTTTTGTGTGTGAAAGGAATAGGCTATGTTCTGTGAAAAGCCTCGGATCCTGAATCGGTAATATAGGCTAATTATTTAGGTGCAACTCAGATTTTCCCATTTGCATGCAGGGTCACTGATTTGAAGGTAATTTAAAGATATATATATGAATAACACAAGATATCTGGCCATAGGTTTGTTCTATTATCCTACATATAGCCTATATAGTCGTGTGTTTCTCCTCTTTCTAAAGTATAGGCTACACTCATTAACATACATTGCAATTAATTCCTAAAGGTTTTGATCTTGTAAATTTTCATAACAAAACTTGTGAATTATATTACATCACTGAAGTTGGAGTCTTATATCTCCCTCACTAACTTTAAGCATCAGCTGTCAGAGCAGCTTACCGATCATTGCACCTGTACACAGCCCATCTGTAAATAGCCCACCCAACTACCTCATCCCTATATATATATTTTTTTTTTGCTCCTTTGCACCCCAGTATCTCTACTTGCACATTCATCTTCTGCACATCTATCACTCCAGTATTTAATTGCTAAATTGTAATTATTTTGCCACTATGGCCTATTTATTGCCTAATCTTACTACATTTGCACACAATGTATATGGATTTTTCTATTGTGTTATTGGCTGTACGTTTGTTTATGTTTGTGTATGTTTGTGTAACTCTGTGTTGTTTGTGTCGCACTTCTTTGCTTTATCTTGGCCAGGTCGCAGTTGTAAATGAGAACTTGTTCTCAACTGGCCTACCTGGTTAAATAAAGGTGAAATAAAAAAGAATTAAAAAAATGACCCTTATGTCAACAGGAACATGTTGAATGTCTTGAATGTAAAGTTCACATCTATATAGGCTACACAAAAAAATGTTAATATATGATCAAATCAAATCAAAGTTTATTTGTCACGTGCGCCAAATACAACAGTGAAATGCTTATTTACAGGCTCTAACCAATAGTGCAAAAAATGTGTTAGGTGAACAATAGGTAAGTAAAGAAATAAAACAACAGTAAAAAGACAGGCTATATACAGTAGCGAGGCTATAAAAGTAGCGAGGCTACATACAGACACCAGTTAGTCAGGCTGATTGAGGTAGTATGTACATGTAGATATGGTTAATGTGACTATGCATATATGATGAACAGAGAGTAGCAGTAGCGTAAAAGAGGGGTTGGTGGTTGGTGGGACACAATGCAGATAGCCCGGTTAGCTAATGTGTGGGAGCAGTCTATTGTTTGTTATTGTTTCATGTGAATAATAATGGAAGGCATATAGATGTGTGGCTGTGATCCATTCACATGGTAGATAAATTAATTCCTTGTGGAATAAAAATACCCCCTGAACTATTCACATGAAAGAGTGGAATACTTTCACAAAAGAAAGCAGAAGCTGTAGTCAGTTTTAGGCAGCCCATTAAGGAATAGTGTAGTTTTAGTTTTATTTAGAATATCACCCATGAGGTCAATACGATTGTTCCCATTGTTATTTTATACATTTTTCTGTCAGTTGTCCAAAGGGTTAGGGAAATGAATTACGGTAATGGCAAGGGCAGTGAACCATAAAAATGTTGAAAACAATATCAGCAGCGTGGATCTGTCAGTTACAAATGTGCTGTGCTGGCCTTTGTTTATGGTTACTGGAAGGAGAGCAGGCGGCAAAAAAAAAACAAAACTTGAGGGTATTTCAATTCACTGCGCAGGAAACTAGGTTTGAAAAAAAGTGTTGGTTTTCACACAGACCTATTTTCTAAAGTTATCCTTTAGAGTGAAGAGGTAGGGGGAAGTTGTCTAGTTTTCCACCCAAGCACCTCAATACATTTACATTTATGTGTACCCCCTTTTTTTTTAGAGAGAGGAGAAAAAAGGAAGAAAGTTGTATAAAGGAGAGGCTGGTGGCAGAGTGTAGAGGAGTAGCATATGGCTGTAAAAGGAGCACAGCTGGAGGTAGCATTTCCATCTGAACATGATGTCAGAGCAGCTGACAGGCTGCCATCCCCCAGTCTTTTATTCTAATGCACAGACTGGGAGTTAGTGTGTGTGCGGATCTGTGTGCAGGAGGAGGTATCTCATTCCCCTCCAACATCTCCTCCGCTTTGCATCTGTCTTCCACAGTTTGCATTTTTTTTTCTCTCCTACCCCCTCATTGATTCTGCAAAAAAGCTGCAGCCGGCCCAGCTTTTCTACTACAGTGGACTTAATCAAGTTGATGCATACTGCAGGTACTGTGGGAAGGGGTCCGGGGTCCGGGGCCTTGGGAGGGTTTTGTTTTGTATGAGTAGCTCTGGCTTTTCCAGGGCTTTTTTTCCAGGGCTTTTCCCAGGTCAGGCTACTTTTAGTCAGCGCTCTATGGAATAGGAAGTGAAGGATTTAGTCTACGTGTTGTGTATGTGTACAGTAGTTGTTTACTGTAGCTAAGCAGGGGACTGGTGTAGTCAGGAAGAGCTTTCCTAGTTTTTCTCTGGTTTGTAGTGAGCAAGTTGGGCTTGGAGTTGAATGTTTGTTGAAATTATTGTCATTTGTTTCAACCAAAATACATTTCTTTATTTGTGTTTAACTAATGATTAAATGCAATTTAACTTGTATTTATTGTCTGGTAAACACAGTATTAATTTATCAAATCTGATCCAACAGATAACTGCTACTACCAAAATTGTAAATCTTTATACTCATAAAAGTTATTCTGGTTAAAACGTCCACAAACGATGTAAAAAAATACAAATCTATAGGGTAATTTTTACTAAGAATAATTAAACCTTTTAAATCTAATTTTGGGGCGGCTGGTAGCCTAGTGGTTAGAGCGTTGGGCTGGTAACTGAAAGGTTGCTGGATCGGATCCCCGAGCAGTCGTTCTGCTTCCTGAATAAGGCCGTTAACTCACTGTTTCCCGGTAGGCCGTCATTGTAAATAAGAATTTGTTCTTAACTGACTTGCCTAGTTAAATAAAGGTTCAATAAAAAAAATAAAAAAAATAACTGGCTTTGAAATTACTTGAAAGCCTGATGTCCTCTTTCCCTGGCTTGTGTTAATTTTTTCTGTTGGTGGTGACTAATTTAGAAGTTGCAGATTTGAGCTGCCTGAATTGGCTAGACAGCTGTAATCGCACTCCTCCTAGTCTTAATCTCTTTATCTGGGCAGCAGCTGCCATATGGCCACAGTCAGCTGGATCAGATGTTTGTAAGCCTCCTTCTCCGTCCCTCTCTGTCCTGACAGACCCTAATTTGATCGCTGCTACCTTGTGAGTTGTCCTGCTATCTTTATTTTTAGCCATCTTAAGGATTAGGATGGCTGTAGACTACAGGGCACTTCAAGTGATTGTACTGTAAATCTTCAGTGCCTCCTTTAGGGAGGATGTGCGGTTTCTAGAAAGATTTGATGAGGGGGAGCGTGGGGTGGTGGGAGTTGGCTGGGGGGTTGGACATCCTTGTCCCTGTAAGCCTCCCATTAAGGAAAATCTGAACTCTGCTCCAGTGAGGGGGATTGCACACTTGTTCACTCACACTCAAAAGGGTTTATTTAACTGCTTAATGTTCAGGCTCATGTATTATTTCAGACAAAAAAAAATACTTGGTTAACAGGTGTGATCCATTTTTTTTCTCATTCAAAAGTATGAATCTGTTATTATTCAAGTTTATTTAATTAAATGTATTTCTGGAATAGGACTCTCTTTTTAGCAAATATAAATAGCAGTGGGAGTTGACAATAAAAGGCCTTTTGTAATTACCAACAAGGCAACTTGTTTTTCAAACCCTTCAATTCCGCGTGTACAGTCGTTATTCTCAGTATACATACAGTAGGCCTCTGGAATCGGTAGCTTGTGTATGTGAGGATTGCATGTGTACCTGAAATCCTGTTACCTAAAGAGGCTGACCAGGCCAATGTGGGTTATTAAAAATAACCTCACTAGGAGCTGGGAGAGTAAAGCGTGGAAGCAGTTCAGTTAGCAGGCAGGCGGGCAGACATCTGTGTGACCAGGAGGAGGTTAGCTGCTGAAGCCTCTCTGTGATCATGTGGAGCAGCCATACAGTGAGGGGGAAAAAGTATTTGATCCCCTGCTGATTTTGTACCTTTGCCCACTGACAAAGAAAGGATCAGTCTATAATTTTAATGGTAGGTTTATTTGAACAGTGAGAGACAGAATAACAACAAAAATATCCAGAAAAACGCATGTCAAAAATGTTATAAATTGATTTGCATTTTAATGAGGGAAATAAGTATTTGACCCCCTCTCAATCAGAAAGATTTCTGGCTCCCAGGTGTCTTTTATACAGGTAACGAGCTGAGATTAGGAGCACACTCTTAAAGGGAGCTTGTTACCTGTAAAAAAGACACCTGTCCACAGAAGCAATCAATCAGATTCCAAACTCTCCACCATGGCCAAGACCAAAGAGCTCTCCAAGGATGTCAGGGACAAGATTGTAGACCTACACAAGGCTGGAATGGGCTACAAGACCATTGCCAAGCAGCTTGGTGAGAAGGTGACAACATTTGGTGCGATTATTCGCAAATGGAAGAAACACAAAAGAACTGTCAATATCCCTCGGCCTGGGGCGCCATGCAAGATCTCACCTTGTGGAGTTGCGATGATCATGAGAACGGTGAGGAATCAGCCCAGAACTACACGGGAGGATCTTGTCAATGATCTCAAGGCAGCTGGGACCATAGTCACCAAGAAAACAATGGGTAACACACTACGCCGTGAAACACTGAAATCCTGCAGCGCCCGCAAGGTCCCCCTGCTCAAGAATACATATACAGGCCCGTCTGAAGTCTGCCAATGAACATCTGAATGACTCAGAGGACAACTGTTGAAAGTGTTGTGGTCAAATGAGACCAAAATGGAGCTCTTTGACATCAACTCAACTCACCGTGTTTGGAGGAGGAGGAATGCTGCCTATGACCCCAAGAACACCATCTCCACCGTCAAACATGGAGGTGGAAACATTATGCTTTAGGGTTTTTTCTGCTAAGGGGACAGGATAACTTCACCGCATCAAAAGGACGATGGACGGGGCCATGTACCGTCAAATCTTGGGTGAGAACCTCCTTCCCTCAGCCAGGGCATTGAAAATGGGTCGTGGATGGGTATTCCAGCATGACAATGACCCAAAACACACGGCCAAGGCAACAAATGAGTTGCTCAAGAAGAAGCACATTAAGGTCCTGGAGTGGCCTAGCCAGTCTCCAGACCTTAATCCCATAGAAAATCTGTGGAGGGAGCTGAAGGTTCGAGTTGCCAAACGTCAGCCTCGAAACCTTAATGACTTGGAGAAGATCTGCAAAGAGGTGTGGGACAAAATCCCTCCTGAGATGTGTGCAAACCTGGTGGCCAACTACAAGAAACGTCTGACCTCTGTGATTGCCAACAAGGGTTTTGCCAGCAAGTACTAAGTCATGTTTTGCAGAGGGGTCAAATACTTATTTCCCTCATTAAAATGCAAATCATTTTATAACATTTTTGACGTGTTTTTCAGGATTGTTTTGTTGTTATTCTGTCTCTCACTGTTCAAATAAACCTACTATTAAAATTATAGACTGATCATTTCTTTGTAAGTGGGCAAACGTACAAAATCAGCATGGGATCAAATACTTTTCCCCCCCACTGTAGGTCGCAGTCTAGAGCAACACCTCTCCCAAATATCGTCCGGAAACATTTAGGTTTATAGAGCAATTAGACTCTACCTGTTTTTTATTTGGTGTTTGTGTGTCTGAAAGTTGGAATTTGTTGGTGGTAAAACATGTTAGCAGTATCTAAAAAGGAAAATGTATCTTTGGTGATGTTTTAGTGACAGTTTTGTAAATGTAGTTTAAAATGTTAAGGATTTCTTGTGTAGGCTAATTTTTGTTCCCTTTTGGGTGAGTGAGTGAGTGAGAGAGTGAGAGAGAGAGAGGGGGTGAGTGAGAGAGTGAGTAAGTGAGAGAGTGCATGAGGTGAGAGAGAGAGTGAGAGCTGAGTGGGTGAGTGGATCCAGACAGGTTGTCTGCAAGCTAAAACAAAAATAATGTACATCTTAACATCTTCTAAAATAATGTGCCTCTCTGCTGTCTGTTCTAGGTTATGAAGACATCATGGAGTTCCCAGACCACAGCAGACATTTGCTAGAGTGTCTGAGCGAGCAGAGGCATCAGGGTTTCCTTTGTGATTCCACTGTGCTGGTCGGCGATGCCCAGTTCCGAGCCCATCGAGCAGTGCTGGCTTCATGCAGTATGTACTTCCATCTCTTTTACAAGGACCAGCTGGACAAAAGGGACATTGTTCATCTGAACAGCGACATTGTTACAGCCCCAGCGTTCGCTCTCCTGCTGGAGTTCATGTACGAGGGGAAGCTCCAGTTCAAAGCCCTGCCCGTGGAGGATGTGCTGGCTGCTGCCAGCTTCCTCCACATGTACCACATTGTCAAGGTCTGCAAGAAGAAGCTGAAGCACAAAGCCACTGCGGAGGCAGACAGCACCAAGAAGGAGGAGGACGCTTCCAGCTGCTCTGACAAAGTAGAGAGCTTCTCCGAGGGCAGCACGGGCCAACCAGCCACAACTGACCTATTGCCCAGTGACGATGAAGACCTGGAGTCCAAGCAGGACCCCAGCAGCCTGTGGATGAGGCTACCCTCTGACCGTGCAGGCACCCCTGCCACTGCCACCAGCCCAGGGGAGGATGACGCCCATGGCAGTCCCCCCAAGCTGCAATCCCCAACTGGCAGCCCCAGCAGCTCTATAGGCTCCCTGTCCCGGAGGTCTGTGGGCTCCCGTGGCTCCCGCAGAGTGTCGTCGGATGCAGACTGTGTCCTGGACTTGTCTGTGAAGTCCAGCCTGATTGGGCCCAGCGAGGCCTTGTCCAATAACCCTTACTTCTGTGGTGTGGTGATGCCAGATAGCCTGCAGGGCACCCTGGTCCAGGTGAAGCAGGAGAAGAACACGGGCTCAGACCATGAGGACCTGGTGAGTGGCGACTACGAGATGGACCACAGCGGGCCCAAAGCCACCCCTCCCAGAACCAACGGAGGTCTGAACCACCACTTGGTCAGCAGCCATGCTCACAGACGCCTGGAGGCCCACCTGTCAGCCCTGCGTGATGCCACCCTGGCCAGCGAGCTGGAGCGTGACGACAAGGTCAGCAATAATGACATGCTGGGGGGAGAGAGTGAGAGGGCCCAGGTTGAGACGGCCACCATCGACAGCGCCCTGCTGCCCTACGTGTCCAACATGCTGAACGCCCCTCACACTCAGATCTTCATGTGCCCGCTGTGCAACAAGGTGTTTCCCAGCCCGCACATCCTCCAGATCCACCTCAGCACACACTTTCGCGAGCAGGAAGGCGTGCGTGCCAAGCCCGCCAGCGACATCAACGTGCCCACCTGCTCCATCTGCGGCAAGACGTTCTCCTGCATGTACACCCTGAAGCGCCACGAGCGGACTCACTCTGGAGAGAAGCCATACACATGCACCACGTGCGGTAAGAGCTTCCAGTACTCTCACAACCTGAGCCGGCACGCCGTGGTGCACACCCGAGAGAAGCCACATGCCTGCAAGTGGTGCGAGCGGCGCTTCACCCAGTCCGGGGACCTGTACCGCCACATCCGCAAGTTCCACTGCGAACTGGTCAA
The DNA here is from genome assembly GCF_965601325.2 of Salmo salar. Taxonomy (NCBI): domain Eukaryota; kingdom Metazoa; phylum Chordata; class Actinopteri; order Salmoniformes; family Salmonidae; genus Salmo; species Salmo salar. Next base: position 44,543,481 of record NC_138318.1, on the reverse strand, counting down.
CTCGCTCTCTGTCAAGAGTGAAGGCCTCAACCTGCCCACCCTCCACAGAGACTGGACCATAGAGGATAGTTCTCAAGAACTGTGGAAGTGAAGCCTGCTGAAATAATCAGGACTTCTTTGTTTTTAAGCTAAATGAGAGAGGTGTCAGTGAAGGTTGGGCAGAGAGGTAAGGGAGTTGGAGCACGGGTTGTGGGTAGGAGAGGAGTCTGATTCAGTCATGTTTCTTGTACGTACATTACAAAATCTGGTTAAATGGCACTTTAATAGAACATGAAGATGTTACTACTGTTTTCAGTTCCAGTCCTTTGTTCTGTTCTAATCTTTTATTTGTTCAGATGTTGTTCAATATAAAAAAACATGGGCGCTGGTTTCAACAGCCAGTGTTATGTCATCTTCTTGTGTATAGATACACTCCTTAATCTAAGGCACACCTTCAACCACAACCATATGAAGTGTTCAGGTAACACACTGACGTTAAAGATTATTAGAATACACTAAACGGGTACTGTGATCATCAATTTATACCAGTACACATATGTGTGTGTATTAATATATGTGTATATAGTGCACTATATTTTTATTATCAAATTTCATTGGTGTGTGTGTGTGTGTGTGTGTGTGTGTGTGTGTGTGGTGTGTGTGTGTGTGTGTGTGTGTGTGTGTGTGTGTGTGTGTGTGTGTGTGTGTGTGTGTGTAAGGAAACTGTGGAAAGAGGTCTGCTCTAACAAGCTTCTGCTCCTTAAGCTCTTGACTGATGAAAGACATATGGCACTCATGCAATGTACAGCTTCCTTTTTCACATGAATTAAAGTATTTTCTAAAATTCTTTATGAATGATTATTATACAATTTCATAAATTTATCTTCAGCCTTTAAACATCCCTTTAATTTCATTTGGCTGTATCCTATAGGTTTCTGTAGTGATTATGGATTTATTTGGGGAAAATGGGATCTGATATTGCATGAAGTCCAACCTGTATATTTGAAATGTGAATTACTGTATAACTGTACACTGTAATTGAGCAAATATAGAACAGACTATGTGAATATCCAAGGGTGCAGTCGGTTAAGAAACCCGGAATATTCCAGTTATGGAAAATGCATGAATATGATTTATCTTACATTTTCTTGTTTTTTTTTGTTTGTTGGGGAGGGGGTGTATTCTAAATTAACTTATTTCATTCTTAACTAGTTTATTTATTTTCTCTGCTCTTTTTGAGAGGCTGTCGGGACTCCTTTGAAATGTTCTTCTGGGCTGTGAAGATGTTGTGTCAATCCACTGGTCTTGGGTTTGAGTTTGTGTAACGGAATGTGAGGTGAAGTTTGTCGTCAGACTGACAGAGGTGGCAGTGTGAATGCCAGTAGTGACCTAACTAATCTACAGAAGATCTCCACTAGTGTGTTTGCCTCCCGTCCACACAGCACTTCATCACAGTCTACTCTGCTGCATGGTGGTCAGGGAGTTAAGGTTCCCAACTACTGTAGCTATCTCCAGTTAACATTCTGCTTTGGTATTTTCTGCTTTCTCATTGACGTTAAGTAAACGTTGTGGGTAATTTATTTATATTTTTATTTGGCACTTGTTTCTAACTGTGCGGCCAATGAGAAGGTCTCGCACTGATCTATGAGAGAGAGAGAGAGATGCTCACCTGCTCATGCCTGAGTACTCCTGAAGGTTCTTTGTTTCAATAGTAAAGCCTGAGTACTCCTGAAGGTTCTTTGTTTCAATAGTAAAGCCTGAGTACTCCTGAAGGTTCTTTGTTTCAATAGTAAAGCCTGAGTACTCCTGAAGGTTATTTGTTTCAATAGTAAAGCCTGAGTACTCCTGAAGGTTCTTTGTTTCAATAGTAAAGCCAGAGTACTCCTGAAGGTTCTTTGTTTCAATAGTAAAGCCTGAGTACTCCTGAGGGTTATTTGTTTCAATAGTAAAGCCTGAGTACTCCTGAAGGTTATTTGTTTCAATAGTAAAGCCTGAGTACTCCTGAATGTTATGTATGTTTCAATGGTAAAGCCTGAGTACTCCTGAAGGTTATTTATGTTTCAATGGTAAAGCCTGAGTACTCCTGAAGGTTATTTCTGTTTCAATGGTAAAGCCTGAGTACTCCTGAAGGTTATTTATGTTTCAATGGTAAAGCCTGAGTACTCCTGAAGGTTATTTCTGTTTCAACAGTAAAGCCTGAGTACTCCTGAAGGTTATTTCTGTTTCAACGGTAAAGCCTGAGTACTCCTGAAGGTTATTTCTGTTTCAACAGTAAAGCCTGAGTACTCCTGAAGATTCTTTCTGTTTTAAATGGTAAAAGTTGAAGAATCAGAGAGCAGCACTGCACGCTCCTAATTTGAATGTCTGCGTGTATCGGTTTGAGTACGTACTGTATGTATGTACACGTGCGTGTTTTGTACTGAATGCGTAATCCTTACTTTTGAAGGGGAAGAATTGGCATGCTTGATTGCACCATTAAAGCTTATTTAACTGAGATTTATTTCTGAAAATATGCCTTTATGAAAATTACAGTTATAAATGATAGATTCACGAAATCATGGATACTATTACATTCAAGAGGAGGTGTATTTAATCGTGAAATTATTGAATTAACCTTAATATTATATCTAATTTTCATAAAATTTGAACTAGTCTTTATTTCAATATTTTATTTAGGATTTTTCAAATTTTTAGGAATGTGAACATTCTGAGAAAAAATCTGCACTCCAAAAATGCTTGTGCACAAAAATCATGGAATCAATCAAACAAAAGCAAAAGTTGAACTCTACACAAACTCAGTTGTTATGAATGTCTGCACATTGGCATGTCTGGCATGTCCACACTGGCCCGGGGGTTTGGTTTGCTCTTCAGTGGACGTGGTGGTGGCAGCATCAGCTGGTGACATGGGTGCTCCTTGCCAACTGCACACACTCATGGCATTTTGCACAATGGTAATTGATCTCTTTGCATCCATGGAAAATATATCATATGTGGGTTAGCTCTCTGTTTGAAGACTTATTTACAATTATTGCTGACTTTTCTTATTGTACTTGACCGCCTTAAACTACTGTAAACAGCTTGTTTTTTTTTCACGTTATCACTGGAACACTGAAAGTGTGCGTAACTGGACTGTTTATTGACCTTTTTGAAATGGAAAGGAAGCTGTGAAATGACCCAATAAGCATCTCCGTTTATATCAATCCAACTTTGGTTACTTGAATACAGGAAAGGTCCAATGGGGAAAAAACATTAAAATGTAGACAACAATGAAGAGAGGGGAGTGGAAATAGAAAGAAATCGGTTAAAAAGGACAATCACTGTCTGAAAAATAAGCAGATTTTCATTCAAATATATTTGCTTCCCTGTGAGATTTGGTTTATTTTTCTGGATTAGCATTTAGCTTTGACAATCATAGTATGTTTTGTTTTTTCTCAAGGGGAGTAAATTCTAAGGCTGTTTAGTTTTGTACTTTTTTGGTGTGCTGTTGTTGAAATTTTTTAATTGTGTGCAAACTGCAATAAATTATAAGAACCTTAAAACTCAACTCCAATGTGTGTGTTTAATTGGTCACATAAAGAGTGAATAACATGGGTACCATTCAGTCGGCATAAAACTACCGCACATTTAGAAGATTAGTTTAATGCTTATAAAACTTATTAATACAGCTTAGAGCCACATATTTTAACACAAGGAAGATATCATCTGCTGAAATGATTGTAACATTACATTTTTTTCTTAATTTAGTTTCATAAGTGTTTAAACCAAATGGACTTCTCATAGGCCTGTATGTATTAGATACAAGCTCAATCAAATGTTACAATTACCGATGTTGGGGAAGCTACTCTGAACATATAGTTCACCAAGCTACCTTTTACTTCACACTGGAGGAAGTTAAGCTACACTAAAGCTACCCTTAAAAACATAGTTTACTTAACTAAAGTTACTTTGAAAAAGTAGTTCACTACATCCAAATTACTTTGTGAAAAATTATCATATGTAAATATCAGATTACAAATTGCAAGAACAGATATTAACAGAATGTTTAATTTAGCCTATTAATCACACAAACAATGTTTCAAGTGAGAATTAGGAAGGTCTGATGCCAAAAAATAAAGTAAATTCTTGCCTACTTCACCCATATTTTATTTTTGCAAATAGTAGTGTGTAGTTCCAGTAGTGAGCTACACCGCTACATGGTAAAACAGTGGTGTGTAGTTACAGTAGTTAGCTACACCGCTACATGGTAAAACGGTAGTGTGTAGTTCCAGTAGTTGGCTACACCGCTACATGGTAAAACGGTAGTGTGTAGTTCCAGTAGTTGGCTACACCGCTACATGGTAAAATAGTAGTGTGTAGTTCCAGTAGTTGGCTACACCGCTACATGGTAAAACGGTAGTGTGTAGTTCCAGTAGTTGGCTACACCGCTACATGGTAAAATAGTAGTGTGTAGTTCCAGTAGTTGGCTACACCGCTACATGGTAAAACGGTAGTGTGTAGTTCCAGTAGTTGGCTACACCGCTACATGGTAAAATAGTAGTGTGTAGTTCCAGTAGTTGGCTACACCGCTACATGGTAAAACGGTAGTGTGTAGTTCCAGTAGTTGGCTACACCGCTACATGGCTAAAAGTAATTAACTACTGAAAACATGACCTTGACTTGAATTAAGTTAAACTATCACCTGTCACCAAGCTACTGCAAAATGTAGTTCAGTTACTTGTTGTTCACTGCTCCCCATCACTGACAATTACACACAACCCTAAGTGTGTATCATTTAATGCGATATATTAGCTATACTTACACATCTGAGTAATTCAACATATTCTAGCATTGCTCTTCAGAACTAACTATAGTGACTGTGATTCTGTACTTAGTGTATAATCATAATAGATATAGTGTTCTCATATCTTTCAGCAATGAAGGTAAGGGAAGCCTTGGCATCATTCATTTTTCTATGCCATGTTGTGTGTGTCTGTGTGTGTGGGGATAGGCTGTGGATCTAGATTGAGCCCCTGTAGTTGCATGGCCAGTGTGTGTGTGTGTGGGGATAGGCTGTGGATCTAGATTGGACCCCTGTAGTTGCATGGCCAGTGTGTGTGTGGGGGGATAGGCTGTGGATCTAGATTGGACCCCTGTAGTTGCATGGCCAGTGTGTGTGTGTGGGGATAGGCTGTGGATCTAGATTGGACCCCCGTAGTCAGTGTGTGTGTGTGTGGGGATAGGCTGTGGATCTAGATTGGACCCCTGTAGTTGCATGGCCAGTGTGTGTGTGGGGGGATAGGCTGTGGATCTAGATTGAGCCCCTGTAGTTGCATGGCCAGTGTGTGTGTGTGGGGATAGGCTGTGGATCTAGATTGAGCCCCTGTAGTTGCATGGCCAGTGTGTGTGTGTGTGGGGATAGGCTGTGGATCTAGATTGGACCCCTGTAGTTGCATGGCCAGTGTGTGTGTGTGTGTGTGTGGGGATAGGCTGTGGATCTAGATTGAGCCCCTGTAGTTGCATGGCCAGTGTGTGTGTGTGGGGATAGGCTGTGGATCTAGATTGGACCCCTGTAGTTGCATGGCCAGTGTGTGTGTGCGGGGATAGGCTGTGGATCTAGATTGAGCCCCTGTAGTTGCATGGCCAGTGTGTGTGTGTGTGTGTGTGTGTGTGTGTGTGTGTGTGTGTGTGTGTGTGTGTGTGTGTGTGTGTGTGTGTGTGTGTGTGTGTGTGTGTGTGTGTGTGTGTGTGTGTGTGTGTGTTAATACATCTGGCTGACTAAGGCGTGGGCTGGAACTGAGAAAATGTGCAGCAGCTTGTTGAGCCCCCCCCCCCCCCCCCCCCCCACAATACACACATCCTCCTGCCAAAGCTCCTCAAGTACAGTTTTCCAAGAAACAAAATCAGCTTTATCTAATGTCTAGCTGCTCTGCAAACCTGGCCTTACAGATGCATTAAGGACTGACCACAGTGAGCGTTATTCATTAGGGCATTACTACAGACGGTCATATGCTGTAAGCCACCCCCCTTCACCAGCAACACTTAACACCCCCATCTCCCAATCACTGGAAGATTTTCTTCTCTTTTCACAGGCATGATATTGTTTATGAAACATGTAAGTGTTTGTAACTTGTAGATGTATTCATGTTGACAATACAGAGGCGTCATAATATTATTTCTAAATGGTTTATTAACTATTCATTACACCTTTATTTTTACATCAGTTTTAACTATGTCCATGCAATATTATCACATTTGTACCTTTTTCATTATTGAATTTATTGAATTTCACTCCTTAGACGGGAGCAATGACATCAAGTTGACACTTATGGATTTTCTTTAAGTCCCAAAAATAGTCATTAGAAAGACAAAAATATCACCACTATTAATGACCCTAAGTAACTATGTATTGTTTGAAAGTGTCATGAAAAATAATGAACCTTTACCTACTTCATTATTGCTAGCTACACTATGCTCCTGAAAATCTGCTTGAAGAATACAATTTGCTCTCAGATGGAGCTGGGTGAATTTAGGTCATTAATTTGTATCTGTCCTTTGTTTACGTAAGGAACGGGGACAAAATGGCAGCTGCAGAAAAATTTCGCTGTGCCGAAGGGTAGTGGGCTCAACATGTTGGAATCGGCGACCAGCTTGTAGCTACAACACAGAAGTTTGTGTGAGCCAGTTCTCTACCAAGCTGTGAGCGCCTGGGCAGGGGAGAGACAATCACATGCTTCCACAAGGCCAGCTATGGCTGTGAAGTTACAAACATTCATACTGAATAGGACTGTACTAAGTGTCCTGCTTCATATGAAAAATGTATCCTAACACCCCCACAAACAAAAGGCTGATTTGCTTGAGATGACTGTTGCTGTTGAAGAATTAGAAGTCTTGCAGTACTTTCTCAAGAAGCCATAGGGGATACTGTTGCATCAGATACACAAGTTAAGTATACCTTTGCAGAAGGATTTTAATTGAGGTCAAATATCTAGAGAGCAAATATTCTACATAGAGGTAATAAAAATGTCTAACCAATAACCACACAACTCTAAACTTGCTGATTTTTCAATGCCAAACATGAAATGTTTGCAGTTGTGCCGTGGATTGAATGAAGCATTAAGTCTGAAGAAGAAAGGGAGAAGTGTACAAGGGCAGAGCTTTTAAAAGGTTGCAATAACAGACAGGAGGGAGGAATTTGTCTTTCTTTTGATTGTCTGCGTATTTAAAAAGCATCCCATCGTCAAGCACTCAGCATACAAAGACAGAAGGCTAGCAACAAGCACCTTGTCTCCACCCAGACAAAGCAGTCGTCTCGAACTTGAATGTCAGTGTTTCTGTTAGAGGGGCCCAGACCATACCCCTCTCACACACACACACACACACACACACACACACACACACACACACACACACACACACACACACACACACACACACACACACACACACACACACACACACACACACACACACACACACACACACACCCTCCCCCAGGAACTTTTTGGGTGGCTTGTATGGTATGAGATCACACTCCTGATAGCTCTTTTGTGTGAGTCTTTCAAGGAGTGGAAAAATCTAAACTAAGAAAGACTGGGCTGTATAGATGGTAAGAGGAAAGAGTGGCCTGTATGGACGGTAAGAGGCAAGAGTGGGCTGTATGGATGGTAAGACTAAATAGTGCGGTGTATGGATGGTAAGAGGCAAGAATGAGCTGTATGGATGGGAAGAAGAAAGAGTGGGCTGTATGGATGGTAAAAGGAAGGAGTGGGCTCTATGGACGTTAAGAGGCACGAGTGGGCATTTAATGACAGTAAGACAAAAGAGTGGGTTGTACGGATGGTAAGACTAAAGAGTGGGGGTGTATGGATGGTAAGAGGCAAGAGTGGGCTGTATGGATGGGAAGAGGAAAGTGTGGGCTGTATGGATGGTAAGTGACATGAGTGGGCTGTATGAATTGTAAGTTAAAGAGTGGGGTGTATGAATGGTAAGACTAAAGAGTGGGGTGTATGGATGGTAAGAGGCAAGAGTTGGCTGAATGGATGGTAAGAGCCAAGAGTGGGCTGTATGGACTGTGAGAGGCACGAATGGGCAGTATGGATGGTAAAAGGCAAGAGTGGGCTGTATGAATGGTAAGACTAAAGAGTGGGGTGTAGGGATGGCAAGAGTGGGCTGTATGGACGGTAAGAGGCACGAGTGGGCTGTATGGATGGTAAGAAGCAAGAGTGGGCTGTATGAATGGTAAGACAAAAGGGTGGGGTGTATGGCTAGTAAGAGGCAAGAGTTGGCTGTATGGATGGTAAGAGGAAAGAGTGGGCAGTATGAATGGTAAGAGGCAAGAGTGGGCTGTATGGACGGTAAGAGGAAAGAGTGGGCTGTATGGAGGGTAAGAGGAAAGTGTGGGCTGTATGGATGGTAAGAGGAAAGTGTGGGCTGTATGGATGGCAAGTGACATGAGTGGGCTGTATGAATTGTAAGTTAAAGAGTGGGGTGTATGAATGGTAAGACTAAAGAGTGGGGTGTATGGATGGTAAGAGGCAAGAGTGGGCTGTATGGAGGGTAAGAGGAAAGTGTGGGCTGTATGGATGGTAAGAGGAAAGTGTGGGCTGTATGGATGGCAAGTGACATGAGTGGGCTGTATGAATTGTACGTTAAAGAGTGGGGTGTATGAATGATAAGACTAAAGAGTGGGGTGTATGGATGGTAAGAGGCAAGAGTGGGCAGTATGAATGGTAAGAGGCACGAGTGGGCTGTATGGACGGTAAGAAGCAAGAGTGGGCTGTATGAATGGTAAGACAAAAGGGTGGGGTGTATGGCTAGTAAGAGGCAAGAGTTGGCTGTATGGATGGTAAGAGGAAAGAGTGGGCAGTATGAATGGTAAGAGGCAAGAGTGGGCTGTATGGACGGTAAGAGGAAAGTGTGGGCTGTATGGATGGTAAGAGGAAAGTGTGGGCTGTATGGATGGCAAGTGACATGAGTGGGCTGTATGAATTGTAAGTTAAAGAGTGGGGTGTATGAATGGTAAGACTAAAGAGTGGGGTGTATGGATGGTAAGAGGCAAGAGTGGGCTGTATGGAGGGTAAGAGGAAAGTGTGGGCTGTATGGATGGTAAGAGGAAAGTGTGGGCTGTATGGATGGCAAGTGACATGAGTGGGCTGTATGAATTGTACGTTAAAGAGTGGGGTGTATGAATGATAAGACTAAAGAGTGGGGTGTATGGATGGTAAGAGGCAAGAGTGGGCTGTATGACGGTAAGAGGCACGAGTGGGCAGTATGAATGGTAAGAGGCAAGAGTGGGCTGTATGGACGGTAAGAGGAAAGAGTGGGCTGTATGGATGGTAAAAAGAAAGAGTGGGCGGTATGAATGGTAAGAGGCAAGAGTGAGCTGTATGGATGGTAAGAGGCAAGAGTGGGCTGTATGGATGGTAAGAGGTAAGAGTGGGCTGTATGGATATAAGAGGCAAGAGGGGGCTGTATGCATGGTAAGAGGGAAGAGTGGGCTGTTTGGATGGTAAGAGCCAAGCGTGGGCTGTATGGACGGTAAGAGGCAAGTGGGCTGTATGAATGGTAAGACTAAAGAGTGGGCTGTATGGATGGTAAGAGGCAAGAGTGGGCTGTATGGATGTTAGAGGAAAGAGTGGGCAGTACGGACAGCAAGAGGCATGAGCGGGCTTTTAATGACGGTAAGACAAAAGAGTGGGTTGTATGGATGGAAAGAGGCAAGACTGGGCTGTATGAATGGTAAGACTAAAGAGTGGGGTGTGTGAATGGTCAGACTAAAGACTGGGGGTGTATGGATGGTAAGAGGCAAAAGTGGGCTATATGGATGGTAAGAGGAAATAGTGGGCTGTATGGACGGTAAGAGGCACGAGTGGGCTTGTAATGACAGTAAGACTAAAGAGTGGGGTGTATGGATGGTAAGAGGCAAGAGTGGGCTGTATGGATGGTAAGAAGAAAGAGTGGGATGTATGGATGGTAAGAGTAAAGTGTGGGCTGTATGGAAGGTAAGAGTAAAGTGTGGGCTGTATGGAAGGTAAGAGTAAAGTGTGGGCTGTATGGATGGTAAAAGGAAAGAGTGGGCTGTATGGATGGTGTTAGGCAAGAGTGGGCAGTATGGAAGGTAAGAGGCATGAGTGGGTGTGTAATGACGATAAGACTAAAGAGTGGGCTGTATGGATGGTAAATGGAACGAGTGGGCTTGTAATGATGGTAAGACTAAAGAGTGGGTTGTATGGATGGTAAGAGGCAAGAGTGGGTTGTATGGATGGTAAGAGTAAAGTGTGGGCAATATGGACGGTAAGAGGAAATAGTGGGCTGTATGGATGGTGTTAGGCAAGAGTGGGCAGTATGGAAGGTAAGAGGCATGAGTGGGTGTGTAATGACGATAAGACTAAAGAGTGGGCTGTATGCATGGTAAACGGAACGAGTGGGCTTGTAATGATGGTAAGACTAAAGAGTGGGTTGTATGGATGGTAAGAGGCAATAGTGGGCTATATGGACAGTAAGAGGAAATAGTGGGCTGTATGGACGGTAAGAGGCACGAGTGGGCTTGTAATGACGGTAAGACTAAAGAGTGGGGTGTGTGGATGGTAAGACGCAAGAGTGGGCTGTATGGATGGTAAGAAGAAACAGTGGGCAGTATGGACAGTAAGAGGCACGAGTGGGCTTTTAATGACGGTAAGACAAAAGAGTGGGTTGTATGAATGGTTAGAGGCAAGACTGGGCTGTATGAATTGTAAGACTAAAGAGTGGGGTGTGTGAATGGTCAGACTAAAGCCTGGGTGTGTATGGGTGGTAAGAGGCAAGAGTGGGCTGTATGGATGGTAAGAGTAAAGTGTGGGCTGTATGGATGGTAAGAGGAAAGAGTAGGCTGAATGGATGGTAAAAGGAAAGAGTGGGCTGTATGGATGGTAAAAGGAAAGAGTGGGCTCTATGGATGGTAAGAGTAAAAAGTGTGGGCTGTATGGATGGTAAGAGGAAAGAGTGGGCTGTATGGATGGTGTTAGGCAAGAGTGGGCAGTATGGAAGGTAAGAGGCACGAGTGGGCGTGTAATGACGATAAGACTAAAGAGTGGGCTGTATGGATGGTAAACGGAATGAGTGGGCTTGTAATGATGGTAAGACTAAAGAGTGGGTTGTATGGATGGTAAGAGGCAAGAGTGGGCTATATGGACGGTAGGAGGAAATAGTGGGGTGTATGGATGGTAAGAAGCAAGAGTGGGCTGTATGGATGGTAAGAAGAAAGAGTGGGCTGTATGGATGGTAAGAGGAAAGAGTGGGCAGTACGGACAGTAAGAGGCACGAGTGGGCTTTTAATGACAGTAAGACAAAAGAGTGGGTTGTATGAATGGTTAGAGGCAGGACTGGGCTGTATGAATTGTAAGACTAAAGAGTGGGGTGTGTGAATGGTCAGACTAAAGACTGCGGGTGTATGGATGGTAAGAGGCAAGAGTGGGCTGTATGGATGGTAAGAGTAAAGAGTGGGCTGTATGGATGGTAAGAGTAAAGTGTGGGCTCTATGGATGGTAAGAGGAAAGAGTGGGCTGTATGGATGGTGTTAGGCAAGAGTGGGCAGTATGGAAGGTAAGAGGCACGAGTGGGCGTGTAATGATGATAAGACTAAAGAGTGGGCTGTATGGACGGTAAACGGAACGAGTGGGTTTGTAATGACGGTAAGACTAAAGAGTGTGTTATATGGATGGTAAGAGGCAAGAGTGGGCTGTATGGACTGTAAGTGGCAAGAGTAAGCTGTATGGATGGCAAGACCAAAGAGTGGGCTCTATGGATGGTGTTAGGCAAGAGTGGGCAGTATGGAAGGTAAGAGGCACGAGTGGGCGTGTAATGATGATAAGACTAAAGAGTGGGCTGTATGGATGGTAAACGGAACGAGTGGGCTTGTAATGACGGTAAGACTAAAGAGTGGGTTGTGGGTTGTATGGATGGCAAGAGGCAAGAGTGGGCTGTATGGATGGATGGTAAGAGTAAAGTGTGGGCTATATGGACGGTAAGAGGAAATAGTGGGCTGTATGGATGGTAAGAGGCACGATTGGGTTTGTAATGACGGTAAGACTAAAGAGTGGGTTGTATGGATGTTAAGAGGCAAGAGTGGGCTGTATGGACTAAGAGGCAAGAGTAGGCTGTATGGATGGCAAGACTAAAGAGCGGGCTCTATGGATAGTAAGAGGCAAGAGTGGGCTCTATGGATGGTAAGAGTAAAGTGTGGGCTGTATGGATGGTAAGAGGAAAGAGTAGGCTGAATGGATGGTGTTAGTCAAGAGTCGGCAGTATGGAAGATAAGAGGCACGAGTGGGCGTGTAATGACGGTAAGACTAAATAGTGGGCTGTATGGATGGTAAGAGGTATGGAAACCTCCTGTACAGATGACTATGACAGAGAGAGATTTAGTATGGAAACCTCCTGTACAGATGACTATGACAGAGAGAGAGTTAGTATGGAAACCTCCTGTACAGATGACTATGACAAAGGGAGAGAGTTAGTATGGAAACCTCCTGTACAGATGACTATGACAAAGGGAGAGAGTTAGTATGGAAACCTGCTGTACCGATGGCTATGACAGAGAGTTAGTATGGAAACCTGCTGTACCGATGGCTATGACAGAGAGAGAGAGAGAGAGAGTTAGTATGGGAAACTTCTGTACCAATGGATATAACACTGAATATCTTCACAGTAATTATACAATATTTGTTAACGTAAACATTTAGCTTTTACACTTGAGAACTAAATTATTCACAGCCTCCTGTAATTCAACTGTAGAGCACCTTGTCAGTATGGATGAGGCTGTAATATGATGATATTCCTAGCTTATTGCACACATTTTTGGTAAGCAATATGTCCACAATCGCCAAATGTAGTATCAAAATGTAATACTGTTAGATATACAGTTGAAATCGGAAGTTTACATACACCTTAGCCAAATACATTTAAACTCAGTTTTTCACAATTGCTGACATTTAATCCTAGTAATAATTCCCTGTTTCGGTCAGTTAGGATCAACACTTTATTTTAAGGATGTGAAATGTCAGAATAATAGTAGAGAGAATTATTTATTTCAGCTTTTATTTCTTTCATCACATTCCCAGTGCGTCAGAAGTTTACATACACTCAATTAGTATTTGGTAGCATTGCCTTTAAATTGTTTCACTTGGGTCAAATGTTTCAGGTAGCCTTCCACAAGCTTCCCACAATAAGTTGGGTGAATTTTGGCCCATTCCTCCTGACAGAGCTGGTGTAACTGAGTCAGGTTTGTAGGCCTCCTTGCTCGCACACACATTTTCAGTTCTGCCCACACATTTTCTATAGGATTGAGGTCAGGGCTTTGTCATGGCCACTCCAATACCTTGACTTTGTTGTCCTTAAGCCATTTCACCACAACTTTGGAAGTATGCTTGGGGTCATTGTCCATTTGGAAGACCCATTTGCGACCAAGCTGTAACTTCCTGACTGATGTCTTGAGATGTTGCTTCAATATATCCACATAATTTTCCTTTCTCATGATGCCATCAATTTTGTGAAGTGCACCAGTCCCTTCTGCAGTAAAGCACCACACAACATGATGCTGCCACCCCCGTGATTCACGGTTGGGGTGGTGTTCAGTGTGCATGTGCAGTTGCAAACCGTAGTCTGGCTGTTTTATAGCAGTTTTGGAGCAGTGGCTTCTTCCTTGCTGAGCGGCCTTTCAGGTTATGTCGATATAGGACTCGTTTTACTGTGGATGTAGATACTTTTGTACCTGTTTCCTCCAGCATCTTCACAAGGTCCTTTGCTGTTGTTCTGGGATTGATTTGCACTTTTCGCACCAAAGTACATTCATCTCTAGAACGCGTGTCCTTCCTGAGCGTTATGACGGCTGCATGGTCCCATGGTGTTTATACTTGCATACTATTGTTTGTACAGATGAACGTGGAAATTGCTCCCAAGGATGAACCAGACTTGTGGAGGTCTTTTCTTTTGATTTTCCCATGATGTCAAGCAAGGAGACCTTGAAATAGATCCACAGGTACACCTCCAGTTGACTCAAATTATATCAATTAGCCCATCAGAAGCTTCTAAAGCCATTATGTCATTTTCTGGAATTTTCCAAGCTGTTTAAAGGCACAATCAACTTAGTGTATGTAAACTTCTAACCCACTGGAATTGTGATACAGTGAATTATAAGTGAAATAATCTGTCTGTAAACAGTTGTTGGAAAAATTACTTGTGTCATGCACAAAGTAGATGTCCTAACCGACTTGCCAAAACTGTAGTTTGTTAACAAGAAATGTGTGGGGTGGTTGAAAAACTAGTTTTAATGACATCAACTTAAGTGTATGTAAACTTCCAACTTCAATTGTAGTTGTCACGTCCTGACCCTAGTAAGATGTCATTTTTTATAGTAGAGTAGGGCAGGGCGTGACAGGGGGTGTTTTGGGTTGTTCTATATTTTCTATTTCTATGTTGGTATTGTTTGTCGTTGATCTCTAATTGGAGGCAGCTGATCCTCATTGACTCTGATTAGAGATCAGTAGGGGTTTTTCTCATTGTTGTTGGTGGGTTATTATCTTTTGAGTAGTGTGTTGTCCTCTCTGCATCATGGTTTGTTGTTTTTGTGTTTTCAAGTATTTAAGTGTATTGCATTCAGTTTCACGTTTAATAATTATGTGGAACAACAAACACGCTGCATTTTGGTCCGCTCCTTCGAACAGCCGTGACAGAATAACCCACCACCAAAGGACCAAGCAGCGTGGAATGGAGCAGCAGGAGAAATGAACTTGGAATTTTGGACGGGGAAGGATCCTGGAATCAGGCTGGGGAGTATCGTCGCCCGAAGGAGGAACTAGAGGAAGCCAAGAGGGAGCGACGTTACCACGAAGCGCTATATCCACCTATAATCAAGGTGGAGAGGCAGCCCCATACATTTTTTTTTTGGGGGGGGGGGCATAAGGGGAGTTTGTCAACATCAGGGGGGAGCCCTGATCGAACTTCCCGTGCTTATCGGAGAGAGCCGTGGAGCAGACCGGAGCCAGTCAGGGAGTCAAGCGCGGAGCTCGACACAAGATTCCGAAGAGAGGTACTGGCAGAAAGAGCACTACGGAGCGGGCGTGCTGAGGAACGAGTGGATGGACGAGCAATGGGTTATGGTGTGATGCGCAATATCTCGCCCATACGCACTCACAGCCCGGTGCGCTCGGTGCCAGCTCCTCACCGGTGTAGGGCGAAGATGGTCATTCAGCCAGGAAGGAGTAGGCCTGCTCAGCATACCTGGTCTCCAGTTCGCCTCCATAGTCCGGTACGTCCTGTGCCTCCTTCCCGCACTCGCCCTGAGGTGCGTGTTACCAGTCTGGCGCCACCCATGCCAGTACCACGCATCAGGATTCCGGTGACAGTTCCCCGTCCAGAGCTTCCGGCGACAGTTCCCCGTCCAGAGCTTCCGGCGACAGTTCCCCGTCCAGAGCTTCCGGCGACGGTTATCAGTCAGGAACCTACTGAGACGGCCTACAGTCCGGAACCTACTGAGACGGACTACAGTCCGGAACCTACTGAGACGGCCTAGAGTCCGGAACCTACTGAGAAGGATCTCAGCCCGGAACCTACTGAGAAAGATCTCAGCCCGGAGCCTCCAGCGATGCCTCCGAGTCCGGAGCCTCCAGCGACCCCTCCGAGTCCGGAGCCTCCAGCGACGTCTCCGAGTCCAGAGCCTCCAGCGATGCTCCCCAGCCCGGAGCCTCCAGCGACGCTCCCCAGCTCAGAGTCTTCAGCGGCGGTCAGCTGCGGACCTCCACCTTCAGCGGAGGTCCGCAGCCCGGAACCTTCAGAGGCGGTCTGCAGCCCAGAGCCTCCAGCAAGCAGCCTGCAGCCCAGAACCTCTAGCAATGATCTACAGTCCGGTTTTTTCGATGACGATCCACAGTCAGGTGGTAAAGAAGCAGAGGGATCAGTGGGTGGAGTGGGGGTTACGCCCCGAACCCGAGCCGCCTCCATGGGGGGAGGCGCTAGATAAGAAGGTTCTGGGTACTGCATATGAGCCACCATAGACATTAGTCACCCACCCTACCCTCCCTTTGTGTTTTGTGGTTGTTTTGTTGTTGTTGTTTGCTTTCGGAGGCTGCACCTTTTGGGGGGGGGGTACTGTCACGTCCTGACCCTAGTAAGATGTCATTTTCTATAGTAGGGCAGGGCGTGACAGGGGGTGTTTTGGGTTGTTCTATGTTTTCTATTTCTATGTTTAAGTTTTAGTTTTCTATTTCTATGTTGGTATTGTTTGGGGTTGATCTCTAATTGGAGGCAGCTGATCCTCATTGACTCTGATTAGAGATCATATTTAAGTAGGGGTTTTTCTCATCGTTGTTGGTGGGTTATTATCTTTTGAGTAGTGTGTTGTCCTCTGCGTCACGGTTTGTTGTTTTTGTGTTTTCAAGTATTTAAGTGTATTGTATTCAGTTTCACGTTTAATAATTATGTGGAACTACGAACACGCTGCATTTTGGTCCGCTCCTTCGAACAGCCATGACAGTAGTAGTAGTACAAACTAAGTACCACACGTAATACAGTATTTAGACTCAGGAGTAAACAGTACGTAATACAGTAGTTAGACTCAGTAGTAAACAGTACGTAATACAGTAGTTAGGCTCGGTAGTAAACAGTACGTAATATTGTATTTAGACTCAGTAGTAAACAGTACGTAATACATTATTTAGACTCAGTAGTAAACAGTAGGTAATACAGTATTAGACTCATTAGTAAACAGTACGTAATACAGTATTTAGACTGAGTAATAACCAGTACGTAATACAGTATTTAGACTCCGTAGTAAACAGTAAGTAATACAGGATTTAGACTCAGTCTGTCTACTCCACATTGACGTAAGTATGGCCTATCTCTACCTAACCAATCAGAGCTGTTGTGTTGTGGATGCCCTTGGTGTTGTGGCACTGATTACTTATCGGCTCTGTGTGTGTGTGTGAAGAGAGGTTTGGACAGGCTGCCATGAGAAAGCCCCCCTGCACGCGTCAGTCTGTTCCAGACCGCTCCGGCACCTGCCTGCTGCAGAGGTGAGTCAGGAGGCAACACACACACACACACACACACACACACACACAGAAGGAGAACAAGGCAACACCCCCACACAGAGCCACATGTGGGCGAGCCAAGACAGAGGGTGCCTCCAGGGAGCAGGCAGACAGCTGTGGGAGTTGAGGAATCCAACTTTCCTCCCCGTCGCATATTATTCACCATAACTTTACAAATCACTTAGGGCTGGGACGATAATATTTTGTCCATGGCAAAAATGAAATCACGTAGCAGATCAAACCCTTTATTCCTTTAAAAACCTGCTGTAATATATTGTGTGCTACAGCTTGATAAATAAATACATGTGACTCTGGATGACAACATAATGATGTCCGTTTCCAACATTAGGACTGCTTTCCTAAAGGAGTTAAATCCGCTTTGTGTTATGCTTCGTTGCCACACTACCAAGGAGTATTGCGATACTGGTATCATCCCGGCCCTAAAATCACTAGCAATGTGACAGCTACAGTAGACAGGTGCATCTAAATTTTGTCATTATAGCCAAACAGTTCTATTTTTGTTTCATCAGACCAGAAGACATTTCTCCAAAAAGTACGATCTTTGTCCCCACGTGCAAGTGCAAACTGTAGTCTGGCTTTTTCATGCCGGTTTTGGAGCAGTGGCTTCTTCCTTGCTGAGCGGCCTTTCAGGTTATGTCGATATAGGACTCGTTTTACTGTGGATATAGATACTTTTGTACCCGTTTCCTCCAGCATCTTCACAAGGTCCTTTGTTGTTGTTCTGGGATTGATTTGCACTTTTCGCACCAAAGTACGTTCATCTCTAGGAGACAGAACGCGTCGCCTTCCTGAGCGGTGTGACGGCTGCGTGGTCCCATGGTGTTTATACTTGCGTACTATTGTTTGTACAGATGATCGTGGTACCTTCAGGTGTTTGGAAATTGCTCCCAAGGATGAACCAGACTTGTGGAGGTCTCCAATTTTTTTTCGGAGGTTTTGGCTGATTTCTTTGGATTTTCCCATGATGACAAGCAAAGAGGCACTGAGTTTGAAGGTAGGCCTTCGAATACATCCACAGGTACACCTCCAATTGACTCAAATGATGTCAATTAGCCTATCAGAAACTTCTAAAGCCATGACATAATTTTTGGGAGTTTTCCAAGCTGTTTAAAGGCACAGTCAACTTAGTGTATGTAAACTTCTGACCCACTGGAATTGTGATACAGTGAATTATAAGTGAAATAATCTGTCTGTAAACAATTGTTGAAAAAAATACTTGTGTCATGCACAAAGTAGATGTCCTAACCGACTTGCCAAAACTATAGTTTGTTAACAAGAAATGTGTGGAGTGGTTGAAAAACGAGTTTTAATGACACCAACCTAAGTGTATGTAGACTTCTGACTTCAACTGTAGGTGTTCCTTTTGTCCAGGTGGGAAAGGGCAGTGTGGCGTGCAATAGAGATTGCATCATCTATGGATCTGTTGGGGCGGTATGCATATTGGAGTGGGTCTAGGGTTTTTGGAATAATGGTGTTGATGTGAGCCATGACCAGCCTTTCAAAGCACTTCATGGCTACAGACGTGAGTGCTATGGGTCGGTAGTCATTTAGGCAGGTTGCCTTAGTATTCTTGGGCACAGGGACTATGGTATTCTGCTTGAAACATGTTGGTATTACATAGTCAGGGACAGGTTGAAAATGTCAGTGAAGATACTTGCCAGTTGGTCAGGGCATGCTCGGAGTACACATCCTGGTAATCCATCTGGCCCTGCGGCCTTGTGAATGTTGACCTGTTTAAAGGTCTTACTCACATCGGCTCCGTAGAGTGTGATCACACAGTCGTCTAGAACACCGCCTGGTATGGCAACTGCACCTCCTGCAACCGCAGGGCTTTCCAGAGGGTGGTGCAGTCTGCCCAGCGCATCATTACTGCTTTACTCATACGTACATACTGTATTCTATTCTAATGTATTTTAGTCAGAGCCACTCCGGCATTGCTCATCCTAATATTGATCTATTTCTTAATTCAATTTTTTTTGCGTGTATTGTTAGATACTGCTGCAGTGTTGGAGCTAGGAACACAATAATTTCGCTACACCCACAATAACAGCTGCAAAATGTGTGTGTGACCAATAAAATTGGATTTGATTTGATATTCAGACTGTAGCACTGTGATACACTGAACAGAGATACAACTATGGTATATTCAGACTGTAGCATTGTGATACACTGAACAGAGATACAACTATGGTATATTCAGACTGTAGCACTGTGATACACCGAACAGAGATACAAGGTGTGGTATATTCAGATTGTAGCACTGTGATACACCAAACAGAGATACAAGGTGTGGTATATTCAGACTGTAGCATGCTTGTGTGCGAGAAGTAAGCCCATAATTCCTGTAGCCTATGTATCCTTGCATAGTGTTTGAGCATGTGTGGATGCTGCCTGCGTGGTTCAGGCCTGGTTCAGTGCAGGAACAGGAGTGTCACTGTGTTCTCTCACCCTGAGATGCCAACCTCTCCACTCCCTCCTAGCTCTGGAGTAGCAAGCCCCATCTGTCGCCTCCCTCTCTCCCCTCTCTCTCCACCAACCTGCAGCAGTACTGGGGTGGCCCCAGGCCCTCTCCCAGGATTAATGCTTGCATCCTGATCTGGGTTAAAGAGAGAGGGAGATGCATGGGCCCAGCCTGTGGGACCTGGCACAGGCAACACATTCTGCTGTCTTTTTTAAGGCAACATAATACTATCAGTCGGATATCAAAGAGAGCTGTTGAAACGTGACATGGGGAGATTTGTCCAATATCGGGTTGCATGTGCAACACAGGTACTGTATATCAAATCAAATTGTATTTGTCACATGCACCAAATGCTTACTTAAAAGCCCATAACTCTTTCTTGAACTGCTTTGTTAGTTAAGAAAATATTTACTAAATAAACTAAAGTAAAACATTTAATAAAAACGAACAATAAAATAATAACAAGGCTATATACAGAGTATGGTACCAAGTCAATGTGCGGGGGTACAGGTTAGTCGAGATAATTTGTACATGTAGGTAGGCGTGAAGTGACTATGCATAAATAATAAACAGTCCAGGTGGCCATATGATTCATTGTTCAGCAGGCTTATGGCTTGGGGGTAGAAGCTGTTAAGGAACCTTTTGGACCCAGACTTGGTGCTCCGGTGCCTCTTCCCGTGCGGTAGCAGAGAGAACAGTCTAAGACAATTTTTTGGGCCTTCCTCTGACACCGCCTACTGTTCAAAAGTTGAGAGTCACTTAGAAATGTCCTCTTTTTTTAAAAGAAAAGTACATTTTTTGTCCATTAAAATAGCATCAAATTGATCAGAAATACTATGTAGACACTGTTAATGTTGTAAATGAGCAGTGAGAGGCCCGGTGCACAACTGAGCAAGAGGACAAGTACATTAGACTGAGCAAGAGGACAAGTACATTAGAGTGTCTAGTTTGAGAAACAGAAACCTCACAAGTCCTCAACTGGCAGCTTCATTAAATAGTACCCGCAAAATACCAGTCTCAACGTCAACAGTGAAGACGCGACTCCGGGATGCTGGCCTTCTAGGCAGAGTTGCAAAGAAAAGCCATTTCTCAAACTGGCCAATAAAAAGAAAAGATTAAGATGGGCAAAAGAACACAGACACTGGATAGAGGAACTCCCTAGAAGGCCAACATCCCAGGGGCGCCTCTTCACTGTTGACAATGAGACGTGTTTTGCGGGAACTATTTAATGAAGCTGCCAGTTGAGGACTTGTGAGGTGTCTGTTTCTCAAACTAGACACTCTAATGTACTTGTTCTCTTGCTCAGTTGTGCACCAGGGCCTCCAACTCTTTCTATTCTGGTAAGAGACAGTTTGTGCTGTTCTGTGAAGGGAGTAGTACACATCGTTGTACGAGATCTTCAGTTTCTTGGCAATTTATCGCATGGAATAGCCTTCATTTCTCAGAACAAGAATAGACTGACGCGTTTCAGAAGAAAGTGATTTGTTTCTGGACATTTTGACCCTGTAATCGAACCCACAAATGCTGATGCTCTAGATACTCAACTAGTCTAAAGAAGGCCTGTTTTATTCCTTCTTTAAATCAGGACAACAGTTTTCAGCTGTGCTAACATAATTGCAAAAGGGTTTTCTAATGATCAATTAGCCTTTTAAAATGATAAATCTGGATTAGCTAACACAACGTGCCATTGGAACACAGGGGTGATGGTTGTTGATAATGGGCCTCTGTACGCCTATGTAGATATTCGATACAAAAATCTGCCATTTCCAGCTACAATAGTCATTTACAACATGAACAGTGTCTACACTATATTTCTGAATAATTTGATGTTATTTTAATGGACAAAAAAAAGCTTTTCTAAGTGACCCCAAACTTTTGAACGGCAGTGTATGTCCTGGATGGCAGGAAGCTTGGTCCCAGTGATGTACTGGGCCGTATGTGGTACCCTCTGTAGCACCTTACGGTCAGTTGCCGAGCAGTTGCAATACCAGGCGGTGATGCAACCCGTCAGGATACTCTCGATGGTGCAGCTGTATAACTTTTTGAGGATCTGGGGACCCATGCCAAATCTTTTGTCTCCTGAGGTGGAAAAGGTGTTGTCGTGCCCTCTTCACAACTTTCTTGGTGTGTTTGGACCATGATAGTTTGTTGGTGATGTGGACACCATGGAACTTGAAACTCTTGACCTGCTCCACTACAGCCCCGTCGATACATGTTGTCCATTAGGTCTTATACGTGCTTTGTACATAGCATTCCAATGGAAGTGGAAGATATTGTGATAATATAACAAGTGTGATTCTGTCACTTCAATAGTGTAATTAAAGAAATCAGTGCTGAACCTTCACCTCCTATAGTTAATGTTGACCTATTCAGACTCCTCTAGTTTAACTTACTATGCACTAGTGTCCACCGCTTGGGACAATTAGCATGTCTAACTAGATGCTTCTGGCAACAGATGTGCAAAGAGTCCTCTCAGGGAAACCATGACATGAACTCATGCCTCTGGTAATGCCCCTTGGATCATCACTTACTAAACAACCAACTCCAACTCAGAACAGAAAAGTTGGAACCAAATCCCATGCCTCAGTCTCTCTGTTACACCTGCACAACTGTGATGTGGAAGCCCCAGAGAAGTGTTTTTTTCTACAGAAGGTCAACTCGGAGCAGGCTGACAGCATCTATCATGATGCGAGGAGGAACGGGGCACTGTAGCCGACAATGTGAGTTAACGACGGCCCCCTTTCCCTGAACACATCTGCACATTGCATTATCATTAGAGCTCCCACATTTTTATTTATTTCACCTTTATTTATTTCACCTTTATTTAACCAGGTAGGCTAGTTGCGAACAAGTTCTCATTTACAACTGCGACCTGGCCAAGATAAAGCAAAGCAGTGTGACACAGACAACACAGTTAAACATGGAGTAAACAATAAACAAGCCACATCTCTCAAGATCACTGACAAAATGAACAATACCAACATTCACCCCCATCAGCTGCAACCATATGGGGGGAGAAAAAATAAACAAGTGTACTAGCATCTGTTTGGCAGTATTCAGAAGCTACGTTTCAAGTTGAATTTCACTGTGTTAAGAAAGTTCTCTCTCTCTCTGACACTAAAATGTATTGCTAGGTGCACTCCATTCTGCTGTATCTTGCAATTACCAGCAGTCCCTTAATGTGGCATCTTAATGGGGCTGTGGGTTGTCTGCCGTCCCAGATGGTAGAACAAGGTGCTTTCCGAAACTCCCTCAGAGACTTTGAATCCAGCTGGATTAAGTTTTTCCTCAAGATCAGCACTGGAATTCTACCTTTTGGCTGTGATTAGCTGTAAACCCAGCCTTTAGTCTCTTTCTACCTTTTCTCTGATGGCAAACTATACTGAGTAAATTAAGAGACTTCAATAACGCCTTGAAAAACAGCCAAAAGAAGATTAGAGGTCACCTTCATAGTTGTTTAGGATGTTTGAGGGATTTTGAACAAGGTGTGAATGGAGATTATGTGAAGAGAAATATACTGAGAGTGAAGTGTTATGGAAGGAGAATTTTCACACTATAAAATGATAAAGATTATTCTTGGCAGTGGAATTCAGGCCTTTATATTACCTTTAACCCAAAATGTCCTCCAAGCCACCTAACATTCCAAAATGTCCTCCAAGCCTCCTAACATTCCAAAATGGACTTCCAAAGACTTTGGCAATTTGTTTTCCCCAAACACCCTGCCATGGTGTCAAGTCAAACACCCTGCCATGGTGTCAAGTCAAACATCCTGCCATGGTGTCAAGTCAAACACCCTGCCATGGTGTCAAGTCAAACACCCTGCCATGGTGTCAAGTCAACTGTCTAAGTATCTTCTAAGTATCTTCTGTAGGTTTTATTTCTGTCATGCTGATAAGCCACCCAGCTCTTTTCAACCCCTTGCCCAAACAGGGCTGTCCCTCCTGGGCAAATCAAATATTTAAAGTAGCAACAGCCCTGGCGCCATAAAGCTGATGGGTGGTACACTACATCTGTCAGGGTGGGGGAGGGGTGTGTGGTCGCAGCAGCTGCCGGGAACGAGTCTGGACACTGCTGACGCCGACACCTGTCCGTTCTGGAGTCACAGGGCCGGCAAATGTCCAGCCACATTCTAACAGCCATGTTGCTACTGTTACTCAAGACAGAGTGCTGTTTCTGGCCAATGAAAACCACCACTGAGTCACAATATATGGAGATTAGAGGGGCAAGGCACTAATTGTAAATCAATCTGGATAACAGCAGAGTTTTGGAAAACCAGATTTTTGTTCTGGATCTGTAATGTTTGTTGTACCATAAACTGTATACATTCAATACACCCGAGTGGCGCAGAGGTCTAAGGCATTGCATTGCAGTGTCACCGCAGACCCGGGTTCAATCCCAAGCTGTCGCAGCCGGCCGTGACCGGAAGACCCATGAAGAGGCGCCTAAATGGCCCATCGTTGTACCGGGGTAAGGGAGGGTTTGGTCGGCCGTGATGTCCTTGTCCCATCATACTCTAGCAACTCCTTGTGGCGTCCCGGGCGCCTGAAAGCTGACTTCGGTTGCCACATTGATGCGGCTGGCTTCCGGGTTAAGCGAGCAGTGTGTCAAGAAGCAACGCGGCTTGGCAGAGTCGTGTTTCGGAGGATGCATGGCTCTCGACCTTCACCTCACTGAGTCCGTAGGGGAGTTGCAGCAATGGAACAAGACTAACTACCAATTGGATATCATGAAAAAGGGGTAAAAATAAACCTTTTTTTTTATACATTCACATAGTATATATTGACTTGTGAGATTGTATCAGGTAGTGTTTCAAAGCTACTGTGCACATCAACCCCTGCTGTCCTGTCCACATATATAGGTAATGATCATAGGCTTTCCATCTCTATGTATCTGTGTCTCATTATCATCCACACAAAATAAACAGATACACACATTTACTGACTAATGGAAACTTCAAGTAAAAAAAACTCAAGAAAGTTCACTCCCAGGCCTTTTGCCCTTGTGTTTACTGTCTGAGACCCTGCTGAGACCCTAGCTGAGACCCTCCTGAGGCCTTAGCTGAGACCCTGCTTAGAACCTACTGAGACCCTAGCTGAGAACCTGCTTAGACCCTACTAGCTGAGACCCTGCCCGGACCCTAGCCGAGACCCTAGCCGAGACCCTAGCCGAAAACCTGCTGAGACCCTAGCTGAGACCCTAGCCGAGACCCTAGCCGAGACCCTAGCCGAAAACCTGCTGTGACCCTAGCTGAGACCCTAGCTGAAAATCTGCTGAGACCCTAGCTGAGACCCTGCCCGGACCCTAGCTGAGACCCTAGCTTCTTAAGGCTAGGGGGCAGTATTTTGACATCCGGATGAAAAGCGTGCCCAAAGTAAACTGCCTGCTACTCATATTAGTAGATTTGGATAGAAAACACTCTGAAGTTTCTAAAATTGTTTGAATAATGTCTGAGTATAACAAACTGATTTGGCAGGCGAAACCCCGAGCACAAGGGAATTCTTTTTTTGAGGTCAATCTGTTTTCCTTTAGTCTTTAGAAATCGGTTGATGTTTTTCTTTTGAGAAATTAAGAAGAAGTTCTGTTCTTTCCATGTCACTCAGAGGGAATCAAGTATTTTGGTGCGCATGACCTGGAACGTGCTTCACGTTGTTTTTATCCGGTATTGAACACAGTATTTCCCGTCTTAAATTTTATCGATTATTTACGTTTTAGGGTACCTAAATTTGGATTAGGAAAGTTGTTTGAAATGTTTGGACCAAGTTTACAGGTAACTTATTAAAATACTTTGTAGGCATGTTGGGCGAGTTGAAACCGGTGTATTTCTGAATCAAAACGCTCCAAATAAATGGACATTTTGGGGATATAAAGAAGGAATTTATCGAACAAAAGGACCATTTGTGATGTTTCTGGGACATTTTGCAGTGCCAACAGAAGATCTTCAAAGGTAAGGCATGAATGATATCGTTATTTCTGACTTTTGTGTCGCACCTGGCTGGTTGAAATATGATTTTCATGTGTTTGTATGCGGGGTGCTGTCCTCAGATAATCGCATGGTCTGCTTTCGCCGTAAAGCCTTTTTGAAATCTGACACTGCGGCTGGATTAACAAGAAGTAAAGCTGTATTTTGATGTATAACACTATGTTTTATGAATTCTTATTATGAATATTTCTGTTTTTGAATTTGGTGCACTGCAATTTCACTGGATGTTGTCAAATCAATCCTGCTAACGGGATTCGAGTGGGAATGGGAGTTAAGGGATCCCTAAGAGGCTAGCTGAGACCCTAGCTGAGACCCTGCTGAGACCCTGCTGAGACCCCAGCTGAGACCCTAGCTGAGACCCTAGCTGAGACCCTACTGAGACCCCAGCTGAGATCCTGCTGAGACCCTGCTAAGACCCTAGCTGAGACCCTGCTTAGACCCTGCTTAGACCCTGCTTAGACCTTAGCTGAGACCCTACTATAGCTGAGACCCTCCTGAGACCCTTGTGAGACCCTAGCTGAGACCCTACTGTAGCTGAGACACTGCTAAGATCCTACTGAGACCCTAGCTGAGACCCTAGCTGAGATCCTGCCCTGACCCTAGCCAAGGCCCTAGCCGAGACCCTGCTTAGACAAGACCACGCTGAAACCCTAGCTAAGACCCTGCTGTAGCTGAGACCCTGCTGAGACCCTGCTTAGACCCTACTGTAGCTGAGACCTTGCCCGGACCCTAGCCGAGACCCTAGCCGAGAACCTAGCTGAGACCCTAGCCGAGACCCTGCTGAGACCCTAGCCGAGACCCTGCTGAGACCCTAGCCGAGACCCTGCTGAGACCCTAGCCGAGACCCTGCTGAGACCCTAGCCGAGACCCTGCTGAGACCCGAACTGAAACCCCAGCTGAGACCCTGCCCTGACCATTGCTGAGACCCTGCTTAGATCCTGCTGAGACACTGCTGAGACCTTAGCTGAGACACTAGCTGAGACCCTCCCTGAGGCCCCAGCTGAGACCCTGCTTAGATTCTACAGGGACCCTAGCTGAGACCCTGCTAAGATTCTACTGAGACACTAGCTGAGACCCTAGCTGAGACCCTGCCCTGACCACAGCCGAGACCCTGCTGAGACCCTGCTGAGACCCTAGCTGAGACCCTAGCTGAGACCCTGCCCTGACCATTGCCGAGACCCTGCCGAGACCCTAGCCGAGACCCTACTGAGACCCGAGCTGAAACCCTGCTGAGACCCTAGCTAAGACCCTAGATGAGACCCTGCTGTAGCTGAGACCTTCCTGAGAACCTAGCTGAGACCCTACTTGAGACCCTAGCTGAGACCCTTGCTGAGACCCTAGCTGAGACCCTAGCTGAGACCCTAGCTGAGACCCTGCTTAGATCCTACTGAGACCCCAGCTGAGACCCTAGCTGAGACCCTAGCTGAGACCCTGCCCTGACCAAAGCCAATACTCTGCTGAGACCCTGCTGAGACCCTGGCTGAGACCCTGCTTAGATCCTACTGAGACCCTACTGTAGCTGAGACACTGCTAAGTTCCTACTGGGACCCTAGCTGAGACCCTGCTGAGACCCTAGCTGAGACCCTGCCCTGACCCTAGCAGAGACCCTAGCCGAGACCCGAGCTGAAACCCTAGCTGAGACCATGCTGAGACCCTAGCTGAGACCATGCTGAGAACCTAGCTGAGACCCTGCCTAGAACATAGCCGAGACCCTAGCCGAGACCCTGCTGAGCCTAGCTGAGACCCTACTATAGCTGAGACACTGCTAAGACCCTAGCCGAGACCCTGCCCTGACCATTGCTGAGACCCTCCTGAGAACCTAGCTGATACCCTGCCCTGACCATAGCCGAGACCCTGCTTAGATCCTACTGAGACCCTAGCTGAGACCCTAGCTGAGACCCCAGCTGAGACCCCAGCTGAGACCCCAGCTGAGACCCTGCTAAGATTCTACTGAGACCCTAGCTGAGACCCTAGCTGAGACACCAGCTGAGACCCCAGCTGAGACCCCAGCTGAGACCCTGCTAAGATTCTACTGAGACCCTAGCTGAGACCCTGCTGAGACACTAGCTGAGACCCTAGCTGAGACCCTGCCCTGACCACAGCCGAGACCCTGCTGAGACCCTGCTGAGACCCTAGCTGAGACCCTGCTGAGACCCTGCCCTGACCATTGCCGAGACCCTAGCCGAGACCCTACTGAGACCCGAGCTGAAACCCTGCTGAGACCCTAGCTAAGACCCTAGATGAGACCCTGCTGTAGCTGAGACCTTCCTGAGAACCTAGCTGAGACCCTACTTGAGACCCTAGCTGAGACCCTTTCTGAGACCCTTGCTGAGACCCTAGCTGAGACCCTAGCAGAGACCCTAGCAGAGACCCTGCTTAGATCCTACTGAGACCCCAGCTGAGACCCTAGCTGAGACCCTGCCCTGACCAAAGCCGATACCCTGCTGAGACCCTGGCTGAGACCCTGCTTAGATCCTACTGAGACCCTACTGTAGCTGAGACACTGCTAAGTTCCTACTGGGACCCTAGCTGAGACCCTGCTGAGACCCTAGCTGAGACCCTGCCCTGACCCTAGCAGAGACCCTAGCCGAGACCCGAGCTGAAACCCTAGCTGAGACCATGCTGAGACCCTAGCTGAGACCATGCTGAGAACCTAGCTGAGACCCTGCCTAGAACATAGCCGAGACCCTAGCCGAGACCCTGCTGAGCCTAGCTGAGACCCTACTATAGCTGAGACACTGCTAAGATCCTAGCTGAGACCCTACCTGAGACCTCAGCTGAGACCCTGCTTAGATACTATTGAGACCCTAGCTGAGACCCTGCTGAGACCCTAGCCGAGACCCTGCTGAGACCCTGTTGAGACCCCAGCTGAGACCCTGCTTAGATCCTACTGAGACCCTACTGTAGCTGAGACACTGCTAAGTTCCTACTGGGACCCTAACTGAGACCCTGCTGAGACCCTAGCTGAGACCCTGCCCTGACCCTAGCAGAGACCCTAGCCGAGACCCGAGCTGAAACCCTAGCTGAGACCATGCTGAGACCCTAGCTGAGACCATGCTGAGAACCTAGCTGAGACCCTGCCTAGAACATAGCCGAGACCCTAGCCGAGACCCTGCTGAGCCTAGCTGAGACCCTACTATAGCTGAGACACTGCTAAGACCCTAGCCGAGACCCTGCCCTGACCATTGCTGAGACCCTCCTGAGAACCTAGCTGATACCCTGCCCTGACCATAGCCGAGACCCTGCTTAGATCCTACTGAGACCCTAGCTGAGACACTGCTGAGACCCTAGCTGAGACCCCAGCTGAGACCCTGCTAAGATTCTACTGAGACCCTAGCTGAGACCCTGCTGAGACACCAGCTGAGACCCTGCTAAGATTCTACTGAGACCCTAGCTGAGACCCTGCTGAGACACTAGCTGAGACCCTAGCTGAGACCCTGCCCTGACCACAGCCGAGACCCTGCTGAGACCCTGCTGAGACCCTAGCTGAGACCCTAGCTGAGACCCTGCCCTGACCATTGCCGAGACCCTGCCGAGACCCTAGCCGAGACCCTACTGAGACCCGAGCTGAAACCCTGCTGAGACCCTAGATGAGACCCTGCTGTAGCTGAGACCTTCCTGAGAACCTAGCTGAGACCCTACTTGAGACCCTAGCTGAGACCCTTGCTGAGACCCTTGCTGAGACCCTAGCTGAGACCCTAGCTGAGACCCTAGCAGAGACCCTAGCTGAGATCCTACTGAGACCCCAGCTGAGACCCTAGCTGAGACCCTGCCCTGACCAAAGCCGATACCCTGCTGAGACCCTGGCTGAGACCCTGCTTAGATCCTACTGAGACCCTACTGTAGCTGAGACACTGCTAAGTTCCTACTGGGACCCTAGCTGAGACCCTGCTGAGACCCTAGCTGAGACCCTGCCCTGACCCTAGCAGAGACCCTAGCCGAGACCCGAGCTGAAACCCTAGCTGAGACCATGCTGAGACCCTAGCTGAGACCATGCTGAGAACCTAGCTGAGACCCTGCCTAGAACATAGCCGAGACCCTAGCCGAGACCCTGCTGAGCCTAGCTGAGACCCTACTATAGCTGAGACACTGCTAAGATCCTAGCTGAGACCCTACATGACACCTCAGCTGAGACCCTGCTTAGATACTATTGAGACCCTAGCTGAGACCCTGCTGAGACCCTAGCCGAGACCCTGCTGAGACCCTGTTGAGACCCCAGCTGAGACCCTGCTTAGATCCTACTGAGACCCTACTGTAGCTGAGACACTGCTAAGTTCCTACTGGTACCCTAGCTGAGACCCTGCTGAGACCCTAGCTGAGACCCTGCCCTGACCCTAGCAGAGACCCTAGCCGAGACCCGAGCTGAAATCCTAGCTGAGACCATGCTGAGACCCTAGCTGAGACCATGCTGAGAACCTAGCTGAGACCCTGCCTAGAACATAGCCGAGACCCTAGCCGAGACCCTGCTGAGCCTAGCTGAGACCCTACTATAGCTGAGACACTGCTAAGACCCTAGCCGAGACCCTGCCCTGACCATTGCTGAGACCCTCCTGAGAACCTAGCTGATACCCTGCCCTGACCATAGCCGAGACCCTGCTTAGATCCTACTGAGACCCTAGCTGAGACACTGCTGAGACCCTAGCTGAGACCCCAGCTGAGACCCCAGCTGAGACCCTAGCTGAGACCCCAGCTGAGACCCTGCTAAGATTCTACTGAGACCCTAGCTGAGACCCTGCTGAGACACCAGCTGAGACCCCAGCTGAGACCCTGCTAAGATTCTACTGAGACCCTAGCTGAGACCCTGCTGAGACACTAGCTGAGACCCTAGCTGAGACCCTGCCCTGACCACAGCCGAGACCCTGCTGAGACCCTGCTGAGACCCTAGCTGAGACCCTGCTGAGACCCTGCCCTGACCATTGCCGAGACCCTGCCGAGACCGTAGCCGAGGCCCTACTGAGACCCGAGCTGAAACCCTGCTGAGACCCTAGCTAAGACCCTAGATGAGACCCTGCTGTAGCTGAGACCTTCCTGAGAACCTAGCTGAGACCCTACTTGAGACCCTAGCTGAGACCCTTGCTGAGACCCTTGCTGAGACCCTAGCTGAGACCCTAGCTGAGACCCTAGCAGAGACCCTAGCAGAGACCCTGCTTAGATCCTACTGAGACCCCAGCTGAGACCCTAGCTGAGACCCTGCCCTGACCAAAGCCGATACCCTGCTGAGACCCTGGCTGAGACCCTGCTTAGATCCTACTGAGACCCTACTGTAGCTGAGACACTGCTAAGTTCCTACTGGGACCCTAGCTGAGACCCTGCTGAGACCCTAGCTGAGACCCTGCCCTGACCCTAGCAGAGACCCTAGCCGAGACCCGAGCTGAAACCCTAGCTGAGACCATGCTGAGACCCTAGCTGAGACCATGCTGAGAAACTAGCTGAGACCCTGCCTAGAACATAGCCGAGACCCTAGCCGAGACCCTGCTGAGCCTAGCTGAGACCCTACTATAGCTGAGACACTGCTAAGATCCTAGCTGAGACCCTACCTGAGACCTCAGCTGAGACCCTGCTTAGATACTATTGAGACCCTAGCTGAGACCCTGCTGAGACCCTAGCCGAGACCCTGCTGAGACCCTGTTGAGACCCCAGCTGAGACCCTGCTTAGATCCTACTGAGACCCTACTGTAGCTGAGACACTGCTAAGTTCCTACTGGGACCCTAACTGAGACCCTGCTGAGACCCTAGCTGAGACCCTGCCCTGACCCTAGCAGAGACCCTAGCCGAGACCCGAGCTGAAACCCTAGCTGAGACCATGCTGAGACCCTAGCTGAGACCATGCTGAGAACCTAGCTGAGACCCTGCCTATAACATAGCCGAGACCCTAGCCGAGACCCTGCTGAGCCTAGCTGAGACCCTACTATAGCTGAGACACTGCTAAGACCCTAGCCGAGACCCTGCCCTGACCATTGCTGAGACCCTCCTGAGAACCTAGCTGATACCCTGCCCTGACCATAGCCGAGACCCTGCTTAGATCCTACTGAGACCCTAGCTGAGACACTGCTGAGACCCTAGCTGAGACCCCAGCTGAGACCCCAGCTGAGACCCCAGCTGAGACCCCAGCTGAGACCCTGCTAAGATTCTACTGAGACCCTAGCTGAGACCCTGCTGAGACACCAGCTGAGACCCCAGCTGAGACCCTGCTAAGATTCTACTGAGACCCTAGCTGAGACCCTGCTGAGACACTAGCTGAGACCCTAGCTGAGACCCTGCCCTGACCACAGCCGAGACCCTGCTGAGACCCTGCTGAGACCCTAGCTGAGACCCTAGCTGAGACCCTGCCCTGACCATTGCCGAGACCCTGCCGAGACCCTAGCCGAGACCCTACTGAGACCCGAGCTGAAACCCTGCTGAGACCCTAGATGAGACCCTGCTGTAGCTGAGACCTTCCTGAGAACCTAGCTGAGACCCTACTTGAGACCCTAGCTGAGACCCTTGCTGAGACCCTTGCTGAGACCCTAGCTGAGACCCTAGCTGAGACCCTAGCTGAGACCCTAGCTGAGACCCCAGCTGAGACCCTAGCTGAGACCCTGCCCTGACCAAAGCCGATACCCTGCTGAGACCCTGGCTGAGACCCTGCTTAGATCCTACTGAGACCCTACTGTAGCTGAGACACTGCTAAGTTCCTACTGGGACCCTAGCTGAGACCCTGCTGAGACCCTAGCTGAGACCCTGCCCTGACCCTAGCAGAGACCCTAGCCGAGACCCGAGCTGAAACCCTAGCTGAGACCATGCTGAGACCCTAGCTGAGACCATGCTGAGAACCTAGCTGAGACCCTGCCTAGAACATAGCCGAGACCCTAGCCGAGACCCTGCTGAGCCTAGCTGAGACCCTACTATAGCTGAGACACTGCTAAGATCCTAGCTGAGACCCTACATGAGACCTCAGCTGAGACCCTGCTTAGATACTATTGAGACCCTAGCTGAGACCCTGCTGAGACCCTAGCCGAGACCCTGCTGAGACCCTGTTGAGACCCCAGCTGAGACCCTGCTTAGATCCTACTGAGACCCTACTGTAGCTGAGACACTGCTAAGTTCCTACTGGTACCCTAGCTGAGACCCTGCTGAGACCCTAGCTGAGACCCTGCCCTGACCCTAGCAGAGACCCTAGCCGAGACCCGAGCTGAAATCCTAGCTGAGACCATGCTGAGACCCTAGCTGAGACCATGCTGAGACCCTGCCTAGAACATAGCCGAGACCCTAGCCGAGACCCTGCTGAGCCTAGCTGAGACCCTACTATAGCTGAGACACTGCTAAGACCCTAGCCGAGACCCTGCCCTGACCATTGCTGAGACCCTCCTGAGAACCTAGCTGATACCCTGCCCTGACCATAGCCGAGACCCTGCTTAGATCCTACTGAGACCCTAGCTGAGACACTGCTGAGACCCTAGCTGAGACCCCAGCTGAGACCCCAGCTGAGACCCTAGCTGAGACCCCAGCTGAGACCCTGCTAAGATTCTACTGAGACCCTAGCTGAGACCCTGCTGAGACACCAGCTGAGACCCCAGCTGAGACCCTGCTAAGATTCTACTGAGACCCTAGCTGAGACCCTGCTGAGACACTAGCTGAGACCCTAGCTGAGACCCTGCCCTGACCACAGCCGAGACCCTGCTGAGACCCTGCTGAGACCCTAGCTGAGACCCTGCTGAGACCCTGCCCTGACCATTGCCGAGACCCTGCCGAGACCGTAGCCGAGACCCTACTGAGACCCGAGCTGAAACCCTGCTGAGACCCTAGCTAAGACCCTAGATGAGACCCTGCTGTAGCTGAGACCTTCCTGAGAACCTAGCTGAGACCCTACTTGAGACCCTAGCTGAGACCCTTGCTGAGACCCTTGCTGAGACCCTAGCTGAGACCCTAGCTGAGACCCTAGCAGAGACCCTAGCAGAGACCCTGCTTAGATCCTACTGAGACCCCAGCTGAGACCCTAGCTGAGACCCTGCCCTGACCAAAGCCGATACCCTGCTGAGACCCTGGCTGAGACCCTGCTTAGATCCTACTGAGACCCTACTGTAGCTGAGACACTGCTAAGTTCCTACTGGGACCCTAGCTGAGACCCTGCTGAGACCCTAGCTGAGACCCTGCCCTGACCCTAGCAGAGACCCTAGCCGAGACCCGAGCTGAAACCCTAGCTGAGACCATGCTGAGACCCTAGCTGAGACCATGCTGAGAACCTAGCTGAGACCCTGCCTAGAACATAGCCGAGACCCTAGCCGAGACCCTGCTGAGCCTAGCTGAGACCCTACTATAGCTGAGACACTGCTAAGATCCTAGCTGAGACCCTACCTGAGACCTCAGCTGAGACCCTGCTTAGATACTATTGAGACCCTAGCTGAGACCCTGCTGAGACCCTAGCCGAGACCCTGCTGAGACCCCAGCTGAGACCCTGCTTAGATCCTACTGAGACCCTACTGTAGCTGAGACACTGCTAAGTTCCTACTGGGACCCTAACTGAGACCCTGCTGAGACCCTAGCTGAGACCCTGCCCTGACCCTAGCAGAGACCCTAGCCGAGACCCGAGCTGAAACCCTAGCTGAGACCATGCTGAGACCCTAGCTGAGACCATGCTGAGAACCTAGCTGAGACCCTGCCTAGAACATAGCCGAGACCCTAGCCGAGACCCTGCTGAGCCTAGCTGAGACCCTACTATAGCTGAGACACTGCTAAGACCCTAGCCGAGACCCTGCCCTGACCATTGCTGAGACCCTCCTGAGAACCTAGCTGATACCCTGCCCTGACCATAGCCGAGACCCTGCTTAGATCCTACTGAGACCCTAGCTGAGACACTGCTGAGACCCTAGCTGAGACCCCAGCTGAGACCCCAGCTGAGACCCCAGCTGAGACCCTGCTAAGATTCTACTGAGACCCTAGCTGAGACCCTGCTGAGACACCAGCTGAGACCCCAGCTGAGACCCTGCTAAGATTCTACTGAGACCCTAGCTGAGACCCTGCTGAGACACTAGCTGAGACCCTAGCTGAGACCCTGCCCTGACCACAGCTGAGACCCTGCTGAGACCCTGCTGAGACCCTAGCTGAGACCCTGCTGAGACCCTGCCCTGACCATTGCCGAGACCCTGCCGAGACCCTAGCCGAGACCCTACTGAGACCCGAGCTGAAACCCTGCTGAGACCCTAGATGAGACCCTGCTGTAGCTGAGACCTTCCTGAGAACCTAGCTGAGACCCTAGCTGAGACCCTTGCTGAGACCCTTGCTGAGACCCTAGCTGAGACCCTAGCTGAGACCCTAGCAGAGACCCTGCTTAGATCCTACTGAGACCCCAGCTGAGACCCTAGCTGAGACCCTGCCCTGACCAAAGCCGATACCCTGCTGAGACCCTGGCTGAGACCCTGCTTAGATCCTACTGAGACCCTACTGTAGCTGAGACACTGCTAAGTTCCTACTGGGACCCTAGCTGAGACCCTGCTGAGACCCTAGCTGAGACCCTGCCCTGACCCTAGCAGAGACCCTAGCCGAGACCCGAGCTGAAACCCTAGCTGAGACCATGCTGAGACCCTAGCTGAGACCATGCTGAGAACCTAGCTGAGACCCTGCCTAGAACATAGCCGAGACCCTAGCCGAGACCCTGCTGAGCCTAGCTGAGACCCTACTATAGCTGAGACACTGCTAAGATCCTAGCTGAGACCCTGCCCTGACCCTAGCAGAGACCCGAGCTGAAACCCTAGCTGAGACCATGCTGAGACCCTAGCTGAGACCATGCTGAGAACCTAGCTGAGACCCTGCCTAGAACATAGCCGAGACCCTAGCCGAGACCCTGCTGAGCCTAGCTGAGACCCTACTATAGCTGAGACACTGCTAAGATCCTAGCTGAGACCCTACCTGAGACCTCAGCTGAGACCCTGCTTAGATACTATTGAGACCCTAGCTGAGACCCTGCTGAGACCCTAGCCGAGACCCTGCTGAGACCCTGTTGAGACCCCAGCTGAGACCCTGCTTAGATCCTACTGAGACCCTAGCTGAGACCTTGCTTAGATCCTAGACAAGACCCTGCTGAGACCTTAGCTGAGAACCTAGCTGTGACCCTAGCTGTGACCCTGCTGAGACCCTAGCTGAAACCCTGCTGAGACCCTTGCTGAGACCCTAGCTGAGACCCTGCTGAGACCTTAGCTGAGACCCTAGCCGCGACCCTGCTGAGACCCTAGCCGCGACCCTAGCTGAGACCCTGCCCGGACCCTAGCCGAGTCCCTGCCGAGACCCTGCTGAGACCCTAGCCGAGACTCTACTGAGACCCGAACTGAGACCCTAACTGAGACCTTAGCTGAGAAACTGCTGAGACCTTAGCTGAGAACCTGCTGAGACCTTAGCTGAGAACCTGCTGAGACCTTAGCTGAGAACCTGCTGAGACCTTAGCTGAGACCCTACTGTAGCTGATACCCTACTGTAGTTGAGACCTTAGCTGATTCCCTACTGTAGTTGAGACCTTAGCTGATACCCTACTGTAGCTGAGACCTTAGCTGAGACCCTACTGTAGCTGATACCCGACTGTAGCTGAGACCTTAGCTGATACCCTACTGTAGCTGAGACTCTACTGTAGTTGAGACCTTAGCTGATACCCTACTGTAGCTGAGACCTTAGCTGAGACCCCTACTCCCCCCTTCATACGTCCAACCAACTCTAACTCTTTCAACCCAGTCTGAGCAACAACCACTACTACTACCCCCTCATAAATACCCCTTCCACCACACCTCACCCTACCCAGGCCAACCCCTCCTCTGACCGACCCCATCTGCTGCCTCCCTACCCCCATCAGTGAGATTCAGGGATCAGGCAGGCATTGGCTTAGGCCACCCCTTGGTGAACAGCTGCTGGGCTTCTCAGGCCAACGGAAGGAGCAGAGGAAGGGGAGGGCAGACAGCAACAGCATCAGCCTCACATCTGCCCTAATGAGGCTGTTATGGGTCGCCTGGCAGGTCCGGTATGGCCCAGGCTGCAGGGCTACCAGCTGGCCCACTCGCCGCCCCGGCGATGGCTCATTCATGACCTAGCTTCCCAATCCGTGTGTTGACCAGAGCACCTGGCCAGAGAGAGAGAGAGAAACCCCTGTGTGTGCATTCAGAGCAGGGGAGTTGGGTAAGTTACTATTTCAATGTAATCTATTAGTTACTAGTTACCTGTCCAAAATTGTAATCAGTAACGTACATTTTGGATTACACAAACTCAGTAACGTAATCTGATTACTTTCCCCTTAAGAGCCATTAGAAGAAGACTAAAAGGATCCATCAAACGCATTTGGTGTGTCATCAGACTCAAACAGTCACCACTAGCCGGCCTGTGCCCAGTACCCTGCACTGAACCTTAGTCACTGTCACTAGTCAGCTACCACCCGGTACTCTACCCTGCACCTTAGAGACTGCTGCCCTATGGACATAGTCATTAAACACTGGTCACTTTAATCTTTACATACTGTTTTACCCACTTACATTTTAGTCATTAAGCAAATGCTCTTATCCAGAACTTATAGTAGTGAGTGCATACATTTTTTCATACTGGTCCCCCATGGGAATCAAACCCACAACCCTGGCGTTGCAAGCACAATGCTCTACTTACTGAGCCACATGTGATCACTTCATATGTATACAGTGCCTTGGTAAAGTATTCAGACCCCTTGACTTTATCCACTTTTTTTAACCTACACACAATATCCCATAATGACAAAGCAAAATGGTTTATTAGAAATATTCTTCAAATAAAAAAACAGAAATATTACATTTAGATAAGTATTCAGAACCTTTACTCAGTACTTTGTTGAAGTACCTTTGGCATCGATTACAGCCTCAAGTCTTCTTGGGTTTAACGCTACAAGCTTGGCACACCTCAAGCTTGGGGAGTTTCTCCCATTCTTCTCTGCAGATCCTCTCAAGCTCTGTCAGGATGGATGGGGAGCATTGCTGCACAGAGATGTTTGATCAGGGTTAAGTCCAGGCTCTAGCTGGGCCACTCAAGCACATTCAAAGACTTGTCCCGAAGCCACTCCTGCGTTGTCTTGGCTGTGTGCTTAGGGTCGTTGTCCTGTTGGAAGGTGAACCTTTGCCCCGGTCTGAGGTCCTGAGCACTCTGGAGCAGGTTTTCATCAAGGATCTCTCTGTACTTTGCAGTTTCTTTGCCTTGATCCTGACTAGTCTCCCAGTCCCTGCCGCTGAAAAACACAGCATGATTCTGCCACCAGCATGCTTCACTGTAGGGATGGTGTCAGGTTTCCTACAGACGTGATGCTTGGCATTCAGGCCAAATAGTTCAACCTTTGTTTCATCAGACCAGATAATCTCGTTCTCATGGTCTGAGTGTCTTTACGTGCCTTTTGGCAAACTCCAAGCGGGCTGTCATGTGCCTTTTATTGAGGAGTGGCTTCCGTCTGGCCACTTTACCATAAAGGTCTGATTGGTGGAGTGCTGCAGAGATGGTTGTCCTTCTGGAAGGTTCTCCCATCTCCACAGAGAAAATCCGGGAGCTCTGTCAGAGTGACCATTGGGTTCTTGTTCACCTCCTTGACCAAGGCCCTTCTCCCCCGATTGCTCAGTTTAGCCGGTCGGCCAGCTCTAGGAAGAGTTTTGCTGGTTCCAAACTTCTTCCATTTAAGAATGATGGAGGCCCCTGTGTTCTTGGGGACCTTCAATGCTGCATAAATGTTTTGGTACCCTTCCCCACATCTGTGCCTTGACACACGAGCACTATGGACAATTCCTTCAACCTAATGACTTGGCTTTTGCTCTCACTTGCACTGTCAACTGTGGGACCTTATATTGGCAGGTGTGTGCCTTTCCAAATCATGTCTAATAAATTCAATTTACCACAGGTGGACTCCAATCAAGTTGTAAAAACATCAAGGATGATCAATGGAAACAAGATGCACCTGAGCTCAATCTCGAGTCTCATAGCAAAGGGTCTGAATACTTATGTAAATAAGGTATTTCTGTTCTTACATTTTTATAAATTTGCTGAAATGTCTTAAAACCTGTTTTCACTTTGTCATTGTGGGGTATTGTGTGTAGATTGCTGAGGATTTTTATTAATTTAATCAAATTTAGAATAGGCTGTAATGTAACAAAATGTGGAAAAAGTCAAGGGGTCTAAATACTTTCCGAAGGCACTGTATATTGTATATTGTACTCATGTTAAGTGTTACAGCACTGTTGGAGCTAGAAACAAGCATTTCCATGCACCTGCGATAACATCTGCAAATCTGTGTACGCAACCAATAAACTTTGATTTGATCATAGTGGTCTCTGACTTGAGGTCAGACTTGCTCAGGTGAAACAAACTTAAACATTTAGCCAACATCCTTTCTGAATTTAAAAGTAATTAAATAAGTAATCATCTAGTTTTTCAAAAGTATCTGTAATCTGATGACAATATTTTAGCTGGTAACGTAACTGATTCGTTTTTTTGTAATGAAATTACATGCAACTGATTTCATGTAATAAGTTACTCCAACCCTGCTCCTGGATGGGCGTGCTTTTTACATCAAGGGGATGTGGTGGGAATGGATGTAGTCCAAAGTGTGGAGGTCATAACCTCAAACCACATTCAAGTAGGAGCTGTCTACTGAACAGTACATCCCCAATGCTTCTATCGTGTCCTTTGTGTCCAGGCTGCAGGTGAAAGGCATGCCTTGGTTCCTGTAGCACTTATTGGATGTCCATAGAATTTCCTTTCCCCTCTAGTATAATACAGTGGTCGCTGGCAAACAGAGGCCATACAAGAGGATTTAAATATGAAGGGCAAACAAAGTGGAGAGCCCTGGACAGTGGCCGCACACTGAGGTTAGACGCAAATACTTATCATCCAAACCGGAAAGAGAAGCAACAGCCAGGGCCAGGCCACTGTGTGATGTGGTCTACCTGTGACTGCTCACACAATCCAGCTGCTTGTTTTATGAAGGGGATACATACATACATACATACATGCTTGTCAAGTGACATTTAGTATATTTGTGGGCAATGATCAGCTGTTCTTATCCATTTCCCTGGAATCCCAAACAATGGTTGAGTTTCATCATCCTTCAGCGTCGACCATGACTGGAATAAATGTGGTTTTACTTAGATGTCAACTATCAGAGGAAGTTGGGCAAAACAAGGGAAATGAGCCAGGAGTCATAAGGTCGAATAAATACACTGGACAAAAAAAAAAGTTTAAAAAAAGTGCCTTCAGAAAGTATTCAGACCCCTTGACTTTTTCACATTACAGCCTTATTCTAAACTGGATTAAATAAATAAAACATTCTCAGCAATCCACACACAACACCCAATAATGACAAAGCAAAAAACAGGCTACATTTTTTTCAAATAACAAATAAATCAGAAATACCTTATTTACATAAGTATTCAGACCCTTTGCTATGAGACTCGAGATTGAGCTCAGGTGCATCCTGTTTTCTGTGATCATCCTTGAGATGTTTGTACAACTTGATTGGAGTACACCTGTGGTAAATTCAATTGATTGGACATTATCTGGAAAGGCACACCTGTCTGTATGAGGTCCCACAGTTGACAGTGCATGTCAGTGCAAAAACCAAGCCATTAGGTCGAAATATTTGTCCGTAGAGCTCCGAGACAGGATTGTGTCAAGGCATAGATCTGGGGATGGGTACCAAAATATTTCTGCAGCATTGAAGTTCCACAAGAACACAGCGGCCTCCATCATTCTTAAATGGAAAAAGTTTGGAACCACCAAGACTCTTCCTAGTTGGCCGCCTGGCCAAACTGAACAATCAGGGGAGGGGACCTTGGTCAGGGAGGGGACCAAGAATCTGATGGTCACGCTGACAGAGCTCGAGAGTTCCTCTGTGGAGATGGGAGGACAACCATCTCTGCAGCACTCCACCAATCAGGCCTTTATGGTAAAGTGGCCAGACGGAAACCACCCCTCAGTAAAAACAAAAAAAAAGTACATCAGTCCACTTGGAGTTTGCCAAAAGGCATGTCAATACTCTGAGACCATGAGAAACAAGATTATCTGGTCTGATGAAACCGAGATTGAACTATTTGGCCTAAATGCCAAGAGTCTCGTCTGGAGGAAACCTGGCACCATCCCTACGGTGAAGCACGGTGGTGGCAGCATCATGCTGTGGGCATGTTTTTCAGTGGCAGGGACTGGGAGACTAGTCAAGATCAAGGCAAAAATGAACGCAGCAAAGTACAGAGAGATCCTTGATGAAAACCTGCTCCAGAGCACTCAGGACCTCCAGACTCCAGGTTCACCTTCCAATACAACACCGACCCCAAGCACACAGTCAGGACAACGCAGGAGTGGCTTCGGGACAAGTCTCAATGTCCCTGAGTGGCCCAGCCAGAGCCCGGACATAAACCTGATCGAACATCTCTGGAGAGACCTGAAAATAGCTGTGCAGCAACGCTCCCATCCATCCAACCTGACAGAGCTTAAGAGGATCTGCAGGGAAGAATGGGAGAAACTCTCCAGATACAGGTGCCAACCTTGTAGCGTCATACCCAAGAAGACTCAAAGCTGTAATCACTGCCAAAAGGTGCTTCAACAAAGTACTGAGTAAAGGTCCTGAACACTTATGTAAATGCCATTAAATATATTTTTTTATAAATTTGCTTTGTCATTATTGGGTATTGTGTGTAGATTGATGAGCGGAAAAAAACTATTTAAATCAGTTTTAGAAAAAGGATGTAACATAATGTGGAAAAATTCAAGGGGTCTGAATACTTTCCAAATGCATTGTAAACACAACTTTAAAATAAAAGATCCCAGAAATGTCCATAAATGCTTCTCTCAAATTCTGTGCACAAATTTGTTTTCATCACCGTTAGTGAGCATTTCTCATTTCCAAGATAATCCATCCACTTGACAGGTGTGGCATATCAATAAGCTGATTAAACAGCATGATCATTACACAGGTGCACCTTGTGCAGGAGACAAAAGCCCACTAAAATGTGTAGTTATCACAACCATGCCACAGATGTCTCAAGTTAAGGGGCCATGCAATTGGCATGCTGCCTGCAGGAATGTACACCAGAGCTGTTGCCAGAGAATTTAATGTTCATTTCACTACCATAAGCCACCTCGAATGTCGTTTTAGAGAATCTGGCAGTACGTCCAATCAGCCTCACAACCGCAGACCACGTGTAACCACGCCAGCTCAGGACCTCTACATCCATTTTCCTCACCTGCGGGACAGTCAAACGAGCCACAAGGATAGCTTGTGAAACTGTGGGTTTGCAAAACCTAAGATTTTCTGCACAAATGTCAGAAACAGTCTCAGGGAAGCTCGACTGCATGCTCGTCGTCCTCACCAGGGTCTTGAACCACCTTTAGTGGACAAATGCTCACCTTCGATGGTCACTGGCACGCTTGAGAAGTGTGCTCGTCACGGATTAATTACTATTTCAACTGTACTGGGCAGATGGCAGACAGCGTATATGGCGCGTGTGGGCCAGCGGTTTGCTGATGTCAATGTTGTGAACCGAGTGCACCATGGTGTCGGTATGGTACGGCAGGAATAAGCTTTGAATGCAGATACCATGAGATCCTAAGGCCCATTGTTGTGCCATTAATCCGTCGCCATCATCTCATGTTTCAGCATGATAATGCCCGGCTCCACGTTGCAAGGATCTGTACACAGTTCCTGGAAGCTGAAAATGTCCCAATTCTTCCGTGGTCTGCATACTCACCAGATATGTCACCCATTGAGCATGTTTGGGAAGCTCTGGATCAACATGTACAGCAGTGTGTTCCAGTTTATGCCAATATCCAGCAACTTCACACAGCCATTCTGGGACAACATTCATAGGCCACAAACAGTCTGATCAACAGAATCATTTGTTTTCCCAGTCATGTGAAATCCATAGATCAAATGTATTTGACTGATTTCCTTATATAAACTAACAGTCAATTCTTATAAATTATTGCATGCATCTTTTTGTTCAGTGTAGTATTTAAAATTCTCAGCCAGTACCTTGTATTCCTAGTGGTACAAATGAGAGTATTCAAAGGTAAACAACTCCCTCTGGTGGCCATGTAATGAAGTACAGGCAATTCTAACAATTAGTGTAGTTGTCTTAAGATAGCTTGGCAGATTCTGACCATGGTGGTGGGGGGTGCCATGAGAGTTAAGCTACTCAAAGACAGTTGAGAAACAGAAAACATTTGACCCCTCTAGAACAGACATGGATGAATTTGAAATGTAAAAAATTAAAATACTGATTATATATTTCTCATGTTTAATTTATTAGTTGGAATCTTGTTCTAGGGTTGTATTAACAATTGTTACATTTTTTAAATTACAGAGTAATTTCAATATTTAAGACAAGTACTGTACAAACAACATTTGATAAAACTCCACAGCCCAAAAAAAGCATATTGAACACCGAGCTACAATAAGGTGACGATCATATGGTATTGGATATCATATATATACACACACACATTTATAGAGTTAACAAAGCAGCAACACATTGCAGAACTGAAAGTAGATAAATAGTTTCAAAACAAAAAGACCAAATGTGATTACATGTGCAATATTCAAATGAACAGGTTAAAAATTGGAGTTAGATTAAAACCTAGTCATCAAGCCAATGAATGTTTCTTTAAAAATGGCACTAATTTAAATTATTAGTGAGTTTAATGACTTTGGAAGGTAGTGCTGGGAAGAAAACACACTGTACAGCAAACATTGAACAAAATCTGGATTTTTCACCTGGATCAGGATCCACTGTACTCTACATTTCTCTTAATTTAGAGAAGGATTTCATCCCTTTGTCTCAAAGCATCAAAAACTCCTACACATATGTTTTTGGCTAAAGGAAGCTTGTTGTCAATTCATTTTACACATTGCTCCTCAAAGCCTAATTAACTGACAAAGTTGTTTGGATCCCACTCAAAACAACAATGTTAAGCATGCCATGTTGAGCTGATGTGGTGGGATAGAGAACACAATACTAAGCCACCTTCAAGACACTACCTGGACCCTGTTTTGACTATTTTTAAAATACACCCTTCTTTCCTTGAGGACATCACTGTAGTGTAGGTGAAAGCTTTGGCGTAACCATCTTTTGACCGATCCATTAATTTCCAGACAAGCCTCAAGGTAGAAAAGAAAGATGTATGTCAGAGGTATTCAGACAAGGCCCAGGTTAACATTTAAGGCCACTAAAATAACAATCTCTGATATGTTAAAATCCACATGGAACAATGAAACAGACTACCAGTGAACGTAAGCCTAGCGGAGATAACTGCTCTACTGAAAACAGTGATGTAAGAATGTATCTGACACAGTAACAACAGTGCATCCGGAAAGCATTCAGACGCCTTAACTTTTGACATTGTTACTTTAAAGCCCTAATCTAAAAACAGATTAATAGTCCCCCCCCCCCCATCAAGCTACACA
The DNA here is from genome assembly GCF_965601325.2 of Salmo salar. Taxonomy (NCBI): domain Eukaryota; kingdom Metazoa; phylum Chordata; class Actinopteri; order Salmoniformes; family Salmonidae; genus Salmo; species Salmo salar. The sequence continues at coordinate 44,499,583 of NC_138318.1, read as the reverse complement.
ATGCCCCATAATGACAAAGCAACAGGTTTTGAATTGTAAATATTATATTTACATAAGTATTCAGACCCTTCACTCAGTACTTTGTTGAACCACCTTTGGCAGCGATTACAGCCTCAAGTCTTCTTGGGTATGACGCTACAAGGTTGGCACCTGTATCTGGAGAGTTTCTCCCATTCTTCTCTGCAGATCCTCTCAAGCGCTGTTAGGTTGGACGGGGAGTGTCGTTGCAGTCATTTTTAGGTCTCGCCAGAGATGTTTGATCTGGTTCAAGTCCAGGCCACTCAAGGACATTGAGACTTGTCCCAAAGCCACTCCTGCGTTGTCTTGGCTGTGAGCTTAGGGTTGTTGTCCTGTCGAAAGGTGAACCTTCACCCCAGTCTGAGGTCCTGAGCACGCGTTAATCAAGGATATATCTGTACTTTGCTCCATTCAGCTTTCCCTCGATCCTGACTAGTCTCCCACTCCCTGCTGCTGAAAACATCTCCACAGCATGATGCTGCCACCACGCTTCACCCTAGGGTTGGTGCCAGGTTTCCTCCAGACGTGACGCTTGGCATTCAGGCCAAAGAGTTCAATTTTGGTTTCACCAGACCAGATAATCTTGTTTCTCATGGTCTGAGTCCTTTAGGTGCGGGTGGTTATGTGAATTTTACTGAGGAGTGGCTTCCGCTTGGCTACTCTACCAGAAAGGCCTGGAGTGCTGCAGAGATGGTTGTCCTTCTGGAAGGTTCGCCCATCTCCACAGAGAAACTCTGGAGCTCTGTCAGAGTGACCATCGGATTCTCGGTCACCTCCCTGACCAAGGCCCTTCTCCCCTGATTGCCCAGTTTGGCTGGGCAGCCAGCTCTAGGAAGAGTCTTGGTGGTTTCCAAACTTATTCCATTTAAGAACAATGGAGGCCACTGTTCTTGGGGACCTTCAATGCTGCAAATCTGTGCCTCGACACAATCCTGTCTTGAGCTCTACGGACAATTCCTTCAACCTCATGGCTTGGTTTTTGCACTGACAACTGTGGGACCTTACATAGACAGGTGTGTGCCTTTCAAATTATGTCCAATCAATTGAATTTACCACAGGTGGACTCCAATCAAGTTGTATAAACATCAAGGACGATCAATAGAAACAGGACGCACCGGAACTCAATTTGGAGTCTCATAGCAAAGGGTCTGAACACTTATGTAGGTATATATGGTATTTCTTTTTGTATAAATGTGCAAACATTTCTAAAAACCTGTTTTCACATAGTCATTATGGGGTATTGTGTGTAGATTGATGAGGATTTTTTGTTGTTGAATTTAATCCATTTTAGAATAAGGCTGTAACAAAAGACCCCTTTCCTGTGGAAAAAGGGAAGGGGTCTGACACGTCCATATATAAAAAAGAGAAAGCACTCCACCACCAATGCAGAAAGCCCTTCTTTCACAGCAGTCTACACCCATCTCTGTAGAGACCTGCAGATACAAAGGCAAACTAATGTTTGAGCCGTTTCCCATTTGTACTTGAATAGGCACCTCATGAACAAGTTTGAACTTTAACACGCCTCTCCTCGTAACTATTTTTATTTCATAATCGAGCCATTCAGAGGTTTACATATTCAATCCATACGTAAACAGGCAAGATCATTTAATTTGAAATATTTTGATTTTATATGAGTGATTGAAATAGAACTAACGGGAAACACGTTACTGAGTCAGGAGACAATCTGCTGTCTAATAAACTACATCTGCAGAAACACCCACACGTCTAACAGTAGCAGAACAGAATCAACCATACCTAGTCCTAGAAATAAAATATACACTGATATGATCGTGTAGAAATCCTGAGACTAGAGTTCAGCATATCTACATCGTGTTCGCGTTGGAGCTTAAATTTAGGATTGCATTCATGCGTCATTTCAAATGTGGAGTTTGATAGCAAGATGACCCATCAACATGCAAACTGACCTATTCTGCTCACTGTTTAGTAGTACAACTTTTTACTGCTTTGAAATGAGACAACATTTCTAGTCAACTGGGGAAATGAATGAGAGGTTGTTTGATTGCGACGCCTCCAAAAGGCCCATTTAAGATCGTAATGGAACCTAAATCTATGTTCTTGCATAATGGCATCGCTCCAGTTTTGTTGCTGGGAACAAGGTCTTTGTAACAAACAGATTCTACATTTTCTGCAACTATCCAATTTGAATACAGAGACTGGTATTGTCAGGGACCGTTGTCCATGCAGAACACATGGAATCTGTAGTTGCTAGAGGGCCGTTTCATGGCCATGGGCTCGTTGGCTCATGCTAGGTATCAAGAATACATCTACACAAACTGGCACAAGTGATTTCATCACAGTACAGCCACAAAACATCTGTTAATGAATCAACCAAGTTCCACTGCAGCACTGTACACGTGGTCATACTGAACAGTCTGACATTGGCTTGTAGACGGGTCAATGACAGTGTGTCACACATCTGGATCAGAGGTTGGAATATGGGGATATTGAATGGATATGAGTTTGTATGTAGTGCATGTGCAAGTGTGGCAGAAGAGCAGAACCAGAAAGGCCAGAAGAGGGGGCTTTCTCACAAACCATACATGGGGAGTAACAGATGTAGGCTGGCAAGCAGCTGAAGTGTACTTCCATCTTAACAACCAGAGAGGCAATTTTGAAGAGTCTCCAATGAGGGGGGGGGTCATGCAGCATAGACCACCTTCCCAGGCCACAGGAACCAGGCAGCCATCTGGAGGTAGGGAGAAGGGACTGAGGATCTGGTCTGGAGGAGAAGCTCTTAGAAGATCTGGATCATGGACTCCCGAGATTTTCCGACTCCAATCCATTTCACTGCGGGTGAAAAGGAGTTATTGAAAAGCTTTACCAATAAAACACCAAATGTCCCCAGATATGGTCCATACCTATGACCTCTACAAATGGACATTTCACCACATCTGCATCAACTGGACATCAAGGTGTTGAGGGGGGAGGGGGGTTCTTACCGGGCACACCAAGGTGCTCCTCAATGTAGCGGACATATTTCTGGGCATTCTCTGGCAGCTCATCGAACGTTCTGACGGCAGAGGTGTCACTGTTCCAACCTGGCAGGGTGGCATACTGAACCTCAACACTTTGTAAGACTTCCTGGTTAGCTGGGGAGAGGTGGGGACAATGTCAGGCCATTGGCTACCATAAACATCTTAAGATCAGACTTAGTGGCAGCTGAGCGGGGTATTGGCAGGTAGCCTAGCGGTTAGAGCGTTGGGCCAGTAACCGAAAGGTCACTAGTTCAAATAACCGAGCTGACAAGGTGAAAAATCAGTCTGTGCGCTCTTGAGCAAGGCACTTAACCCTAATTTGTTCCAGGAGCACCATATATAAAGCAAGTTGAGGAGACTAAACTGCTTGGATTAACCCTGGATTGTAAACAGTCATGGTCAAAACATATTGATACAACAGTAGCTAAGATGGGGAGAGGCATGTCCATAATAAATGCACAGCTCTGCCTTCTTAACACTATCAACAAGGCAGGTCCTACAGGCCCTAGTTGTGTCACACCTGGATTACTGTTCAGTCGTGTGGTCAGGTGCCACAAAGAGGGACTAAGGAAAATTACAATTGGCTCAGAACAGGGTAGCATGGCTGGCCCTTGGATGTACACAGAGCTAACAATAATATGCATGTCAATCTCTCCTGGCTCAAAGTGGAGGAGAGATTGACTTCATCACTACTTGTTTTTGTGAGAGGTATTGACATGTCGAAAGCCCCGAGGTGTCCGTTTAAACTACTAGCACACAGCATACCCCACAAGACATGCCACCTGAGGTCTCTTCACTGTCCCCAAGTCCAGAACCGAATATGGGAGGTGCACAGTACTACATAGAGCGATGACTACATGGAACTCTATTCCACATCAGGTAACTGATGCAAGCAGCATAATCAGATTGAAAGAATGTTTTATAAATACGCCTTATGGAACAGCGGGGACTGAAGAGACATGATAAGACACACAGTGATTGTGTAGATGTGATAGTAGAGTAGTGGCCTGAAGGAACAAAATGTGTAATGTTTTAAATGTGTTAACTGCCTTAATGTTGCTGGACCCCAGGAAGAGTAGCTGCTGATTTGGCAGGAACGAAATGGGGATCCTTATTAAATACTACTATGGCTGACCATGTAAAACACATTTCACTGCACCTATCCAGTGTATGTGACAAAAAAACCACATTGTTTTTTGGGGGGATACTGCAATTAAGAATATAATATGCTCCCTTATCTGGTTCACTTCATCCTCATTAACAAGGAGCAGCCTACCTGGAAAATGAGGTATATTTTCACCGTCCACAGAGTAGGACACACCAACTTTGATCTCAGGGAGCACATCCAAGATGTCTAGCTTGGTGAGAGCTAAGCTGAATGGGAGGACAACAGAACATTGGGAGGTTAGCAGGCATGTTAACAACACCCAAATGCAGGATGTGTAAAACGCTGATAAGGTCTATTGAAGTATACTGAGACCGTAAGTAAAAAGCGGGAGGTGTGGTAATGGACAGTACAGAGTTGAGCGAGGGGGAACTCACGCAGTGAAGCCGTTAATCATGTGGGCATATTTGATGAGCACGAGGTCCAGCCAACCGCATCTCCTTTTACGGCCCGTGGTCACACCCACTTCTTTCCCCCTCGTCTGCAGGAGCTCCCCAACGTCCTTCAAGAAGGAAAGACACACTCAAGAATCACTAAGATCGCTGACAACGTAAACCATGGCCATGTTTTAAAATGTCGCCATTCTCTGTCCTGTCCAGGTGGAGAAACTGGTAGTTCCGTTATTGTATGGATTATTTCACAAGCTCCACCAGAGGGAGCTGTTTAACAACCAACTATCGTTCCCAAAACTGCTGACACCCACACAGTCGCATGCCTCTGCTGTTCACAGAATACACACTGGATTTCAGAACGCTGATGACTCAATCAGCAACTATGCCGTACCCCCCCACATTGACACTACAGTCTACTCACACTGGATACAGAGAGCAGGAAACACAGCCATGTGAACCAATATGACTCTAGCCTGCAGCTGTTAAAGGCACTAAGGCCTGGCTTCCCTCAAGGTAGACAGGCTGACATTCTTACATTGAACTGCTCAGAGGGAAAGGCTCCGATGCCAACCCGGGTGGTGTAGGCCTTGACCACGCCGTACACCTCACCCACGTTCTGAGGCGGCATGCCTAGGCCCGTGCACACCCCGCCTACTGTGCAGTTAGAGGAGGTCACGAAAGGGTAGGTTCCTGAAACCAACATACCAAAAGGATAAACACCCTCTTATTTCCTTCTCCCTCAGATAAAAGACATAACAATGCATTGGTGCTGCAGTCAAGTTACAGATGATTATCATAGCACAATGACTGTATTAACATACAGTACCAGTCTTGTCTACATTGCAGAATAGTGAAGACATCCAAACTTTGAAATAACATGTGGCAACCAAAACAAATCGAAAATATATTTTATATTTGAGATTCTTCAAAGTAGCCACACTTTTTGCCTTGACAGCTTTGCACACTCTTGGCATGCGCTCAACCAGCTTCACCTGGAATGCTTTGCCAACAGTCTTGAAGGAGTTCCCACATATGCTGAGCACTTGTTGGCTGCTTTTCCTTCACGCTGCGGTCCAACTCATCCCAACTGGATTGAGATTGGGTGATTGTGGAGGCCAGGTCATCAGATGCAGCACTCCATCACGCTCCTTGGTCAAATAGCCCTTACACAGCCTGGAGGTGTGTTGGGTAATTATCCTGTTGAAAAACAAATGATAGTGGGACTAAGTACAAACCATATGGGATGGCGTATCGCTGCAGAATGCTGTGGTAGCCATGCTGGTTAAGTGTCCCTTGAATTCTAAATAAATCCCAGACAGTGTCACCAGCAAAGCACCCCCACACCGCCTCCTTCATGCTTCACGGTAGGAACCACACATGCAGAGATCATCCGTTCACCTACTTCGCATCACACAAAGACACGGCGGTTGGAACCAAAACTAAAATTTGGACTCATCGGACCAAAGGACAGATTTCCACCGGACTAATGTCCATTGCACGTGTTTCCTGGCCCAAGCAAGTCTTTTCTTCTTATTAGTGTGTGTGCTTTAGCAGTGGTTTCTTGGCAGCAATTCGACCATGAAGGCCTGATTAACGCAGTCTCCTCTGAACAGTTGATGTTGAGATGTGTTTGTTACTAGAACTCTATGAAGCATTTATTTTGGCTGTAATTTCTGAGGCTGGTAACTTTAACGAACTTATCCTCTGCAGCAGAGATAACTCTGGGTCTTCCTTTCCTGTGGCGGTCCTCATGAGAGCCAGTTTCATTATAGCGCTTGATGGTTTTTGACATTTTCCAGATTGACTGACCTTCATGTCTTAAATTAATGATGGTCTGTCATTTCTCTTTGCTTATTTGAGCTGTTCTTTCCATAATATTGTCTTGATCTTTTACCAAATAGGGACATCTTCAGTATACCACCCCTACCTTGTTACACCACAACTGATTGGCTCAAATGCATTAAGGAAAGAATTTCCACAAATTCACTTTTCACAAGGTACACCTGTTAATTGAAATGCATCCCAGGTGACTACCTTATGAAGCTAGTTGAGAGAATGCCAAGAGTGTGCAAAGCTTTCATCAAGGCAAAGGGTGGCTATTTGAAGAATCTCAAATATATTTGATTTGTTTAATCTTTTTTGGTTACTACACGACTCCATGTGTTATTTCATAGTTGATGTCTCCACTATTATTCTACAATGTAGAAAATAATACAAATAAAAACCCTTGAATGAGTAGGTGTCCAAACTTTTGACTGGTGCTATAGCTTGTAATACAAGTAAAGGAAACTAAACGCTTCAGTCTTAACATGACATGCAAACAATCTCCCTGTCAGGTGTGCTTAAACAGAGGTGGATTTTCCAGTCCAGGTTAATGGGCCTTTCCGATCAAAGGGGTTGAGAATTCCCCCCCATAAATGTCTGCACAGGTACAAAAACCATTCTCCTTTATGCAAATAACATTAGCAAGGCCATATGATACCTCCTACTTTCACCTACTACCATTGTGTCAAGGAAAAAGAAAATGGTGACCGTCTGTACATAGCAACCCTCTCCTTCAGCAGTTGTGTTAATGGACTATGGCATGCTTTGTGACAGAAATATCTTAAAGTGACACTAGACAGCATAGCTCAGAGTCATGCACGGTATAAGAGTGGTCTCTGGTGTTTGGAGCAGTGAACAGGTTGTTCCAATCCTTATGACAGCTCTGATACAACTGTTTCAGAGTTAACTCACCAGTAAAAACGGCTTGAATTTCCAGCCGGCTTCTTGAAGACCATCAGTTTGTTAGCTTGATCAGTTCAATGGGGGTTAGTTGGCAATTGACACAGTGAAAGCGGTTAACTGACATTATGACATAGTGGGGGATACTCACCAAAGTCAATATCTAAGAGGGCAGCATTGGCTCCTTCTACCAGGATCTTTTTGGGAGGTCCATGTAGGGCCTCGTACATGTAGAAGACGCCATCTTTCACCATATGCTTTAACTTCTCCACGTAATCCTGGACAAGAACACCACACACACACACACACACACACACACACACACGTAACCCTAAAAATACACTGAAATGTAGGAAGGACATAATGTATCCAGTGATAGGTTTATTCAACTGATATGGAGGACCTGCATCTGACCTTCAACTTGGACAACTCTCCATCGATGTCAATCACCAGGGTCGGGTACATAGACTGATACTGCGAGGCTAAGACTTTAAATCTACAGAGGATAGACGTCAATACAATTCCATTTTAATCTTACCAGAGCTAGTTGTACTCTGAATAACAAGAGGATAGCCATTATTGGCCATATGAGGACAAGGCCACACCCTCACCTTTCAGAGAACTGCGTGAAGTCAGACATGAGGTCACATATCCGGAGGCCAATGCGGGCTGCTTTGGCTGAGTACACCGGGCCAATCCCCTTTTTTGTTGTTCCGAGGCTGGGTGAGGAATACAGGGAACAATACAGTCACTGCCTCGACATCAACCACACACACACACCGGTCCTTCAACATGCATTTGTATGTGACTGTGTAAGGTCAGGCGTGATGGAGTTATAGGGAAGAAGCTACTATTCTAAGGATTGTTTATGGGGCTGGAACATCACTTGCTGCTGACTGAAACAATGGCTCTGCAGTGAGGGTTGGAGAGCATCATCACAGTCACATGGTGCTGCTAGGGGATGTCTGGTGACTTAACATCCCTGGTCTGATGTAGGGATGACTTCTCATGTGAGAAAGACCTTATCAGTGAGGATATAAGTGGTCATCTGGAGCGGAGACAGGGTACCATGAGTACTAACCCCTCCAGCAAGACGGCAAAATAACAGGTCAGGTCCACCATGAGACTCCTGGAACAAGTCATGCTGTTACTGCAGGAGATCTAATCTAAGCCTCTGTCTCTGTTCTCTGCCTCTGAGGTAAGAGTGAAGTTGTAAAGCCTTGTGGAATTTCAACACCATAACTGGTGATATAAGCCTATAATGAGTTGCCCTTTACTACCCATGGGAGAAAACTGGTACAATACATAGCTGTTGAGCAAGTTCAAACACTGCAGACTGTTTAACACAATAATTCAAATCAGGACAGTGTGCTTATCTTGATCCTGAACAAAAGCTTAAAATGCCCTGTATATCAGTGCTGTCCTGTGTCTAAGCTGTCCTTCCTAACCTCTTCTCAGAACCAGATTGGGTGTCTCCATCACAGGTAACAGTAGTAACCTGCAATAGCTCCATGACTAACTGGTAACAAACAGGAACCTGCAATAGCTACATTACAGTGTAGGATTTGTTTGCTATTCCTGAATATGGAATAAACCCAAGACTACACAGTATGCGGGAAAAACTTGGCTAAATCACAGCCACTTCTTTTCAGGCAGAACACACAAGGCAAAACTGTTAAAACTGCTCCACAACACCAGTGCAGAGAACTAAGTTGGGATATTTCATATTTGACATCTTTGGAGACTTCAGTCAGTTGAGGTTGTTCCAGTACTTATGCTAGCTTGACTTTATGCTGAAAAGGTTTATACTGCGTATCCGCCGTAGAAAGGGAATCTTTATTTTTCAGCTCTGCTTCCAGCTGGAGTCAGTTACGGTTGTTTCATCTTACAAGGCTGGACGCATGGAAGGGCTAATATACTACACATTCGACCCCCCAAAATTCTGTTTTACAGCACTGCTGCAAGCTGAACCATTACTGAGCCATAAACCAGGAGAATGACAGGTGGCGGGGGTTCTTACTTCTTGCCCGCTTGCTCTTGTCTCTGCTGCTCTTGCACACCGTCGACCGCTTGATGGAAATCAAACACTGTGGAAGGAGGTAGAAGGGCAAACTCACAATCCTAGTCACCTCGCCCCCACTTCTCTGCTCCTCACTAAAACCTAGCGTAGTATCCCAATTATCTCCCTTTTCTCCCCGGAAGTGGTCCCTTGTGCACTCGACACCCATTTGAATGCATTGGATTGGTTGGAGAATCCACAATAGTTCATACACCAATCCTTCATTTTTAAATCCATGAAGGGAAGTGAGCAGTAGTGTCTGTTGCTCTCTTCCAGTCAGAACTGACCCCTCTTTCTCACAGGGGCCCTATAAAACCAGATTTCTTTTGCCCGACTCAATTTTTTTGCTTAGTAGAGCCTTAGCAAGGCCACTTTTGGGACTACAGTATCTTATAAAATCTGCATTTTCTCCATTTAGTTTCAGGTTTTCCGCTCTCAAAACTCACTTTTTTTGATAGAAATCCAAATTAGAAAAACAACTAAGTACACAGCAATGCTTAAACCACATCAGGAGATTACTTTTGAGGTCTGAGAGAAAACATTTTTTTTTTGCTTAGTTACCCTTTAATTCCAGTGTGCACCAGCAAGAGGCTGTTTTTAGTAGCGCACATGTGATGGTAGAGTTTGCAAAACAAATATTAACTGGATGGATGCAAATAATAATGATACCATTCTGCCAGGTAAGCATAGGCTACTTTGTAGTTAATATTTAATGGAGAAGGTTTTTAGGAAAGCCTTTCCAGCTACCAGAAGACTTTATTAACATCATGGCAAACGGCTACACAACGTGGTAGACAAGCCCACTGCACATAGACAAGAAATTCTCATTGCCTCTTCAGAAAGTTGCAAGAAACACAAATCACTGATTCATTTTGTTCATGTCTTATGATAAACTTGGGCAAACTAAGACATGTTCAATACATTTAGTTGATTCCCTACTATGCATTTCAGAATTTTGTTGAAATCTGTTTTGTCTGAATTCCATTATTCCATCCACATTCTCCGCATCACAGATTTTATAGGGCCCTCTAGTCCCTAAAGCTGCCTTGCTGAGGCACTACTGAACAAAAGCGGTTTATAAGTAGTGTCCTTTTTTGGGAATTTCTCGCTGTGCCGACTGGACAGTTTGGCACTTCGAAACTGAGCACGCAGACAAAACATCTAAAAGGCTCTCTGCACAACAAGTCTAGTGGAGTAGAGTTTACCACTTAAAGGTTAACCAAACAGTCCCAAAGGACAGATAACACAACAAACAATTCACAGTCATTTCTGTGTAAAAAACTAATCTCCCTTTTCCCTCCACACCTCTTCATAGAATAAAATGGACCAAGGTTGGGCTGGGGGGGGACTGAATAATGTAGCCTAATAAAAGGAGTCCAAGTCATTCTGCTTTTCACAACAACAAAAACTGTTTCTGAAGATTTATGTAACATTTGACTTAAAAACAGGTCCTTCAGAGTGCATCTTAGGTCAAATCAACCCCTCCTTATAGCTACTTTGAGGAAAAATCAACTTACTATGACTGTGATATGTGGTTGTCCCACCTAGCCATCTTAAGAATGCACTAAGTCACTCTGGATAAGAGAATCTGCTAAATGACGCAGATTTAAATGTACAAAATACGAAAGGTTCCTTAAACAGCTAAGATAATCAATTGGCCACCTTCACCCCCCCCTCCCCCAAATAACAGAAACATGTTCTCCATGAAAGCCTCCAAGTCACAGCATTTTTGGATCTCTTCTGGGCACCAGCTTTGCACAGACCCTGGCAGTGGTATTCACTAACTAAGAGCCCAACTTTTGATTACATTTTTTTTTTTTTTTAAGTAACTAGGCAAGTCAGATAAGAACAAATTGTTATTTACAATGACAGCCTACCCCGGCCAAACCCGGACGGCGCTGGGCCAATTGTGTGCCGTCCCCTATGGGATAAAGTATGATAAGCTCTGCTTGTCAAAATGTGACAATTGGAATGCATTTATGATGAAAATAAAAACATTGATGGAAAAGAAAGCTGACTCATTATTCCCATGAACTGTAGTCCTGTAACGTTCTATATAGTAGAGTATAGAGCAGGGGTGTCAAACATACAGTGAGGGGAACAATCCAGGCCAGCAAGAGGAACAAAACTCAAGATACTTTAAAGTGACTAAAACCAAATCTCTGTAGAAATGATGGACCCACATTCATACAGTTTCTTGACTGTGTCTAGCTAATAATTCACTGAAATGAAAGCTAGGCAGTTAGGAGCATAGAAAATTCCCAAAATGATGCCATGGACTTTTTGGGGGCAAATTGACAGCAAGGAAATATAACACATTCAGTCCAGTCCTCCAAACGTCGTTGAAGACAGAATGCGGCCCCCGGGACAACATTAGTTTGACACCCCTAGTATAGAGTATGGGCCTCCCGAGTGGCGCAGTGGTCTAAGACACTGCATCTCAGTGCAAGAGGTGTCACCGTGTGTGGGTCCACCTGGTTCGAATCCAGGCTGCATCACATCCGGCCGTGTTCGGGAGTCCCATAGGGCAGCGCACAATTGGCCCAGCAGTGTCCGTGTTTGGCCAGGGTAGGCAGTCATTGTAAATAATAATTTGTTCTTAACTAGACTAGCCTAGTTAAATAAATAAATTAAAAAATGATTAATAGAGCAGCTGAAGTTGTAATATAAAGGCCCTTAAAGAAAAGCCTGAGGCAGAGCTTACCAATGTGTGCTCGGTCTGAAATGATCAGCCTCTTGTCCCAGCCCACCAGACCTGAACACACACACACACACACACACGACATCTGACAGTAGCCCCTTTAAGCAATATGGCAATCTTCTAGGCATCGGAGTAAAAGGGAATATTAAAACAGGATAGTGCCTTCATACTCACTTTTGCCTTTGCGCACATTCTTCTCAGCCTCCTCAAAGAGGCCAGGCAGGTGGATCACTACCCCATTACCTGCAGAACAGACACAGGCAACATGGAAGATGTGGAGAAAGTAATGCATCAGTAACCAAACAGGGAAGTGAACAAAAGTACTTTCCCATGAAGAGCTAAATACACGTACTTAGTCAATAAAAGTTTCTTAGAAAAACAGGTCTGCTCTTCCACTGAGCAATCATGAAGGCCACACATTAATCAAATGAGGAGAATGCCATAACCTTTTCTGCACATAGAAAGTCTTATTCAAGATGACTTTTTCTCATGGCAAACACTGCTCTGGATTCTTTTTTGCCCTCTGAAAGCCTGCCTGTAGAGTTCAACTAGAGAGCAATAGTAGACAGTGTGCAAGTTAAGAATTGATTCACTTAACATTCTATATGTTGAACTGCTGACGAATCGTGGTTAACTTCTTTGGGGTAGGGGGCAGGATTTCACATCCGGATGAAAAATGTGCCCAGAGTCAACTGCCTGCTACTCAGGCCCAAAAGCTAGAATATGCATATAATTAGTAGATTTGGATACAAAACTGAAGTTTCTAAAACTGTTTGAATGATGTCTGAGAATAACAGAACTCATATGGCAGGCAAAAACCTGAGAAAAATCCAAGCAGGAAGTGTGGAAATCTGAGGTTTGTAGTTTTTCAATTGATTGCCTATCCAATATAGTGTAAATGGGGTCATATTGCACTTCCTAAGGCTTCCACTAGATGTCAACAGTCTTTAGAACGTTGTTTCAGGCTTCTACTGTGAATGGGAAGAGAACAAGAGCTGATTGAGTCAGGTGTCTGCCAGTCGGCCATTATTTTAGTTACGCGCTCGGCCATGAGCACGAGCTCAGTTCCCTTTCCTTTATGAAGACAAAGGAATTGTCCGGTTGGAATATTTATGATAAAAACATCCTGAAGATTGATTCTACACATCGTTTGACATGTTTCTACAAACTGTAATAACTTTTTTTGACTTTGTCTGGACTTTAGTGCGCGTGCCTTCTGCATTTGGAATAGTGAACCTAATGCGCGAACAAAATTGAGGTATTTGGACATAGAGATGAACTTTATCGAACATTTGTGGAACTGGGATTCCTGGGAGTGCATTCCGATGAAGATCAAAGGTAAGTGAATATTTATAATGCCATTTCTGACTTCTGTTGACTCCACAATATGGCGGGTATGTGTATGGCTTGTTTTGGTTTCTGAGCGCTGTACTCAGATTATTGCAAAGTGTGCTTTCGCCGTAAAGCTTTTTTGAAATCTGACAGAGGTTGCATTAAGGAGAATTTTATCTATAATTCTGTGCATAACACTTGTATCTTTTATCAAAGTTGATGAGTATTTCTGTAAATTGATGTGCTCATTCACCGGCAGTTTTGGAGGCAAAACATTTCACGCCAACGTAAATTATTTTTTTTAAATATAAACTTTATCGAGCAAAACATACATGTATTGTGTAACATGAAGTCCTATGAGTGCCATCTGATGAAGATCAAAGGTTAGTGATTAATTTTAGCTGTATTTCTGGTTTTTGTGACGCCTCTCCTTGCTTGGAGAATGGCTGTGTGGTTTTTCTTGTCTAGGTGCTGTCCTAACAATCTATTGCAATGCTTTCGATGTAAAGCCTTTTTGAAATCGGACACTGTGGTTGGATTAACGAGAAGATTCTTTAAAATGGTGTATAATACTTGTGAGAAATTCGAATTATGAGATTTTTGTTGTTTTGAATTTGGCGCTCTGCTATTTCACTGGCTGTTGGCGAGTGGGACGCTAGCGTATCACCACATACTGGCTTTGCTTGAATTTACCTGCCAATGCATTGTTGTTCAGGACATTTAAAAATATATATATTTAAAAATTTGAAGTAGCCTATATGATCACACTGGTAATAGATCCATTGTTGTTTTACTTGTGAGGCACAGCTGAGTGAACATAAATTTAAATAATTGGCATTTTATTTTACTGGGCTGATGGTGCCTGCATCTGATGGTCAGTCTCAGCGGAGGGAGAGAGCAGCAGACTAAGGGTCCGTCTCAACATCCCTCCACTGACACTGACCAAAAAGGGACACCGTCTTCCAGCTGATGGTGAAACTCGAGTTAAACCGCATTATTTCTGCCTCATGCACAAATTCATGTTGTGACGCCTATGAAGAGTGTTGGAGTCGGGGTTAAACTTGGAACATTGTTATACTCAAAAGTATAGGAACATTATGACACCCCTCATGTCTCTTTTGTAACTAATGAAGTTTGAGGGGTTGAGTGCAGGGAAAACAAATGCATGTAACAGTACTGATAAGGGGAGAAACCATTGAAGGCTCATATCACTTAGTTCCCTGCTTAGCAAGAATGATATGAATGGTGGTATGAATACCACCATGGGGGAAGCCATGTCTGTGTCTGAGTCACAGCTGTATCGACCTTTTGGGAAGAATTCAACTTGGTTAAGCTTCTCTAGTGTCTGAGTCACAGCTGTATCGACCTTTTGGGAAGAATTCAACTTGGTTAAGCTTCTCTAGTGCCTGAGTCACAGCTGTATCGACCTTTTGGGAAGAATTCAACTTGGTTAAGCTTCTCTAGTGTCTGAGTCACAGCTGTATCGACCTTTTGGGAAGAATTCAACTTGGTTAAGCTTCTCTAGTGCCTGAGTCACAGCTGTATCGACCTTTTGGGAAGAATTCAACTTGGTTAAGCTTCTCTAGTGTCTGAGTCACAGCTGTATCGACCTTTTGGGAAGAATTCAACTTGGTTAAGCTTCTCTAGTGCCTGAGTCACAGCTGTATTGACCTTTTGGGAAGAATTAAACTTGGTTAAGCTTCTCTAGTGCCTGAGTCACAGCTGTATTGACCTTTTGGGAAGAATTAAACTTGGTTAAGCTTCTCTAGTGTCTGAGTTATTTACTCAAAATTAGAACCTAACAAGAGTGAAATATTCCTCAATATAAATAAAGACCCCCACCACTAATAATAACAATGCAAGCCTATCAATACACTTTCCTACTCATTCATTACTGCTGCACTGCTTGTAGCGCTGAGTGGAAATAGGAAGAACAAACATTTTATGGGTTATAAAAAAAAGTGATGAATACAAAGTGTTGACAGAACTGAGAAACGACTGGAACTCACTCATAAAAACAGCAGCTCTTTGCTGTATTCGTTGACAGTCTCCCTCTAGTCATGATTTAAACGTTTTGAAATCTCACAGTATCAATTTTGTCGTCGCTTTCTTTTATGCCTGCTACGTTACTGCAGACTCAGTCATCTGAGCTATCTGATTGGCCAGCGGTCGCATAGTGCACTTGATTTCCTCTCCAGGCCCACCGGGAAGGCAGAGTTTGTTCTTTCAGACACATGACATGGCAACAGTTTGCCTGCCCGGCACGCAGGGCAGCTGAATTGGCTACACATACCTTCAACAGCCCGAGACTAATACAAAAATATACATGTAAAAAAACTAATAGGAACACAAGGCTTTATCGTTGGTTTATCATGATTGACAAGTCGATCGTGATCGACCGGTTGGTGACCATTGGACTAAACAGTCAGTCAGCCCATTTGCGAAATGTTACTGCAGATAAAATGTGATCTGTAGCAGTTAGCCTGCGAGGTGGCTCCCAGTCAAGTCGATCACTGTGGCGTCAGGCAAAACTGGAAATATTAGAATGTAATACAGATTGGCTAGATTTAGAGAGGAGAAGTCATTCATTTTAGCTGCTTGCATACGAAAGTGTGTGGATGGAAACTGCACAGGAGATTCAATAAACAGAAAGCTGTATGAACCAAAGACTAGAGAACTGACCATAGTAAACCATGAGCATTTCTTCATAGCTCAATTCTTATTGTGAAATCAGCCATTTTTCCTGTTCAGTCCTCAGTCCAGTAAATAAGGGACCAGAGGCTGAGTTCTACTCACCAATGAAAGCAGTGACCTTAGGGTTGATAATGCCGCTGGGTAGAAGGTGGAAGTCATACTCCACAGAGTCCACCACCACCGTGTGTCCTGCATTGTTACCACCCTGCAGAGAGGTACACAGAGGGAGAGTCAGAGAGACAAGACATCCAACATTATGAAACAAAAACCACCACAAGCAATATGAAAGGCTATAGCCTTGCTTTTCACAACTCAATATTGGACATACAGCAGAAGCACGTCAACCTTTCCCCCATATTTGTACAGTATGTTCTTTTGAACACAGATGTGGTTTGGCCTCTAGTCTCTGACCCTGGAACTCTGACACAGATATCAGAAGAGCCCATTCATATACACTGACAACCTAGCGCCTATTGACGATAATAGAACTCCCCTGGCCAGAAGATGCTAAGAGTCCCGATGCGTGCTCTAAACGTTAACATGCATCGCTTACGGTAGGGTTTCAGAAACATAAGAAAAGTATCTTTCATATCAGCGAGAAGGAATTGTCAAAAACAAAAAGGTTAAATTACTACACACCTTTATAGGGTTCCCACACTGCCATATTTCCATGTTACATTGCTTCTAGAGTCAATTGGCCTCTAAATAGAACATGCAGTGCATTCGGAATGTATTCCAAACCCTTAAATTATCCACAGTTACATTACAACCTTACCCTAAAATGGATTAAATAGGGCCTCCCAATTTGCGCAGCAGTCTAAGGCACTGCATTGCTTGAGGCGTCACTACAGACCCGGGTTCAATCCCAGGCTGTGTCACAACCGGCCGTGACCCCATAGGGCGGTGCACAATTGGACCAGCATCATCCAGGTTGGGGAGGGTTTGGCCGGGGGGCTTCACTTGGCATACGGGGGGAGAAGCAAGGTTTGGTGGGTCATGTTTGAGGAAGCATGACTCGCCTCTCGAGCCCGTTGGAAAGTTGCAGCGATGAGATCGAGGAAAAGTAAAATACAAAGAAAATATGTTTTTCCTCATCAAGCGAAAAACAGGTGTAGAATTTTTTGCAAATGTATTACAAATAAAATAAATACCTTATTTACATAAAAGTATTCAGACCCTTTGCTATGAGACTCAAAATTGAACTCAGGCACTTCCTGTTTTCATTAATCATCCTTGAGATGATTCTACAACTTGATTAGAGTACCCCTGTGGTAAATTAAACTGATTGGGGAAGGGTACCAAAACATTTCTGCAGCATTGAAGGTCCAGAAGAACAGTGGCCTCCATTCTTAAATGGAAGACGTTTCAAACCACCAAGACTCTTTCTAGAGCTGGACCCCCAGTCAAACTGGGCAATCGGGGGAGAAGGGCCTTGGTCAGGGAGGTGACCAAGAACCAGATGGTCACTCTGACAGAGCTCCTCTGTGGAGAAGGGAGAACCTTCCAAAAGGATCACCAATCAGGCCTTTATGGTAGAGTGGCCAGACAGAAGCTACTCCTCAGTAAAAGGCACATGACATCCCACTTGGAGTTTGCCAAAAGGCACCTAAAGACTCTGACATTGAGAAACAAGATTCTCTGGTCTGATGAAACCAAGATTGAACTCTTTGGCCTGAATGCCAAGTGTCATATCTGGAGGAAACCTGGCACCATCCCTATAGTGAAGCATAGTGGTGGCAGCATTGTGCAGTGGGGCTGTTTTTCAGCGGCAGGGACTGGGAGACTAGTCAGGAGAGGCAAAGATGAACAGAGCAAAGTACAGAGAGGTCCTTGATGAAAACCTGCTCCAGAGCGCTCTGGACCTCAGTCTAACAGGACAACAACCCTAAGCACACAGCCAAGACAACGCAGGAGTGGGTTCGGGACAAGTCTGACTATCCTTGAGTGGCCCAGCCAGAGCCCGGACTTGAACATCTCTGACGAGACCTGAAAATAGCTGTGCAGCTCCCCATCCAACCTGACAGAGCTTGAGAGGGAGGACCTGCAGAGAAGTATGGGAGAAACTCCCCAAATACAGGTGTGCCAAGCTACCAAAGCTAATTGCTACCAAAGGCACGTCAACAAAGAACTGAGTAAAGAGCCTGAATACTTATGTAAATGTGACGTTTATTGTTTTATAAATTTGCAAACAAAATATCTATAAACCTGTTTTTTCTTTGTTATTATGGGGGCATTGTGTGTAGATGAAGTTGTTTTTCCTCTAATCAATCAATTTTAGAAATCGCTGTAACCTACCAAAATGTGGAAAAAGGCAACGTGTCTGAATACTTTCCAAAGGCACTGCATCTACCTCAAATACCTTATGATCTATCCTGATGCCTAGTCACTTTACCCTGCCTTCATGTGCATATCTACCTCAACCCTGCACATTGATCTGGTACTCCTTGCATGCACTGAGTGCATAAAACATGCACTTTCAATGACAGCTTTCACCTGGTAAGTCTATGATCCCCTATTGATATCACTTGTTAAATCCACTCCAAAACCAGTGTAGATGAAGGACAGGAGACGGATTAAAAATCCTTCATTAACCTTTGAGACATGGATTGTGTATGTGTGCAATTCAGAGGGTGAATGGGCAATACAAAACATTTAAGTGCCTTTTAACGGGGTACGGTAGTAGGTGCCAGGCGCACTGGTTTGTGTCAAGAACTGCCATGCTGCCCAGTTCACACTCAACAGTTTCCTGTGTGTATCAAGGAACGCTTTCGACACCTTGTAGAGTCCATGCCCCGACGAATTGAGGCCATTCTGAGGGCCAAAGGTTACAACTCAATATTAGGAAGGCGTTCTTAACCTCAAAGATCGGACCCTTTCAATTTGCACCTAAAATGACATACCCAAATCCAACTGCCTGTAGCCCAGGACCTCAAGTAAGGATATGCATATTCTTGATACAATTTGAAAGGAAATACATTTTTAAAAACACTTCGTGGAAGTTTGTGGAAATGCGAAATTAATGTAGGAAAATATAACATTAGATCTGGTAAAAGATAGTGATGGGTGTTCAAAAATTAGAACCCAGTGCCTACATTTGAATATAAAAATGTATTTCATCAACCAAAACTATGCTACATTTTATCTCTGGTACCCTGAGAATGACAAATCAGAGCAAGATTACTGAATGTAAGTACATTTACCTTCAGGGGTGAATGTATCAAACCAGTTGCCATAAGTTTGTTGTGCACTCTTCAAACAGCATGGTATTTTTTCACTGTAATAGCTACTGTAAATTGGACAGTGCAGTTCAATTCTTTATCTAAGCTTTATGCCCATATAAGACATGTTCTTGGCACTTACAACGTCATGCTAATCACATTAGCTCAACCGTCCCGGTGGAGGGACACCGATCACGTAGAGGTTTTAATGCTTTGTACAGTCAGGGTATAACGCCATTCTTGTGTAATTTTATTTCTCGCTTTATTGTATTTTTAAACCCTGCATCGTTGGGGAGGGCTCGTAAGCAAGCATTTCACAGTCAAGTCTACACCAGTTGTATTTGCTGCATGTGGAAAATAAAATTTGATTTGACCCATCTATCACATAGCCAAACACATGAGCTGGACAAGAGATACCAGATTCCATCTCGCACATTATATCTCCCAAGTCGCCATCCCAACACAGTATAAGAAAAG
Source organism: Salmo salar (assembly GCF_965601325.2). Lineage (NCBI taxonomy): Eukaryota > Metazoa > Chordata > Actinopteri > Salmoniformes > Salmonidae > Salmo > Salmo salar. The sequence continues at coordinate 44,479,807 of NC_138318.1, read as the reverse complement.
GGAGAAGTTGAAACAGAACACACTTGTTGATTATTAGGTAACTACAACAGACCATTGGCAGTAGAACAGAGCCGAACAGTAGTTTGACAGTACACTTTATTGATGAGGAGTTAACTGAAAGGTCGGTGCTTGCAAACATCATAGGCTAGGTCACGGAGATCACTGGAGAGAAAACATCGCTCTGGGGTTGAGAGAAGCTTTAACCGCCTGGGGACTGAATGAGGAGCTCCTAGTGTGCCTAACGATAACGGTGCAAACGTGGTGAAGGCCATTGCATTGAATGATTGGATCAGACAAATGTTTTAGACACAAGCTGCACCTTGCAATCGGTAAGCTACATGTTAAGGCACTGACTAATAATTTCAATTATAATAATTATAAATAGTTACCCTGACTGCAGAAATGTCCACCAGAGCTGTTGCCAGAGAATTTAATGTCAATTTCTCTACCATGTCGTTTTAGAGAATTTGGCAGTACCTCCTACCGGCCTCAACTGCAGACCATGTGTAACCACGCCAGCCCAGGACCTTCGCATCCGGCTTCTTCACCTGTGGGATCGTCTGAGGGGTATTGAAGAGTATTTCTGTCTGTAATAAAGCCTTTTTGTGGGGGAAAAAACGAATTCTGATTGGCTGGGCCTGGTTGCCAAGTGGGTGGGTCTATGCCCTCCCAGACCCACCTATGGATGCATCCCTGCCCAGTCATGAAATCCATAGATTAGGGGCTAATTAACTTATTTCAATTGACGGATTTCCTTATAAGAACTGTAACTCCATAATATCTTCGAAATTGTTGCATGTTGGGTTTATATTTTTGTTCAGTGTAGTTTAAATAGAAAAATGGCTACAACTTAGTTCAATTGAATCACAGTAGGTCTTTGAATGTACCAAAAAGAGTCAGGAGATCTTACCTAAGGCCACTTGGTGAATCTTACTGCCAAAGGCTGCAGCACTGAGGTGTGATGCATAAGGGTCTGATCTCACCCCACTCGTCATAGTGAAAGCTGTAGAGGATGGTCTCTTTGTTCCAGTCAGCTGATTCCAGGAAGCGCATTTCAAAGGGACTTTTAGGGATGTCCATCATAAATAAAAGTTTGATTTTGAATGAAGCAACACATCTGCCAGTACCTTCAAGATGGGAAATCAATAAATGGGAAATCCAGAGAAATTTTGAAAAATGGCCAGATATTCCATAAGAGAGCCTTAACGGACACCATGGCAAAACTTCATAGAAGATTTTTGTCTGAGAATCCAAGGCACAACCTTTCCAAGGCTCAATTCTTTAAAAGTAAGCCATTTTGGATTGACCGCGAAGAGTCACAAACATGTGCTTGCAAATGCATGAAAACTTTGGCTTTAAGATAAAGAAGCTACACCAGCTTGGGGTCATAGAAACATCATCCCAAGGGACACTGAACAGGCCTGTGTGTGTAGTGACATGTGCTGTTCTAATGTTTTTGTATGCGTTTTTAGCCTATGTACTTTTGAAGCACTGCAAAATTAAATTGATTGAACTTGAATCCATGATTGTGGCAATATTATCTCATTTATTTCCTACATTAAATGTTATTAACCATACCCCAGTCTTAATAAACTTATTCTCATTACCGAAATCAACCTAATTTCAAAAACCTATGTATCATTACCACAACAGGTGATCATTTTAATTTAATATAAGTAAAAATAGTAAGTTTACTTTAAATGCAGGCTTGCCACAATTTTGAAATATATGTCAGGTTTCAATGAAATATCAAAAATATTAGGTTGTAGATTGCGGAAGGTGTTGCAGTAATGAGATCAGTCATAATCAAATAATGTTAATTTAGAAATATATTTTATTTCAGAGTTTCAAGTAACTGTGCATGACCGTTAATAATCTTTTTTTTTTTTTTTTAATTATTAGCTTTCCTGTTGGTCTTGACATTCAGACCATTGGTAGAGATTTTTAAGGACTTGTTTGGGAAAATGTTGAAAAAGGTGTTAATTTGTCAGTAAATGTTTTTAAATTAATGGTCAAACACTCCAGACCTTGTTATTAACGCCTAAAAGGGAAATTTGTTGATGCAATCATTTAAGATTGTGAGAATCACCCAATTACAACAAAAACAGATTTAGCTAACTAACCAGCCAACACTAGCTTAGGCGGCTAACTAGCAAAGCAAGTTGGCACAAACACACAAGTTCGAGCTACTGTTGGCTAGTTAGTTTTGTAATTACAACAAATACAGATTTAACTAACGTTAGTTAAAACACAGAACCAGAGATGGATAATAATCTTTGGCACAGCAATTCAGCCTTTGGGGCTAGTTTTTGTTGCAACACACTGACTGTCACAACCTTGGCTCGCTAACTTGTTAGCTTAGTTATATTGCTAGCTAGGTAATGTTAGCTATATTATTTACAATTATATGTCCTTCAGCTAGCTTATTAGCTAGCATACGTTTAGCCCATTCCATTCATAGACGGTAACGTGGCTCTGTAATTTACCTGGCATCTGCAAACAATATCGGCGTCCTGAGCGAGTAGGTCCACAACTTTCCCTTTGCCCTCGTCGCCCCATTGAGCCCCTAGCACTACAGTCACCCTGTTGCCAACATTTGGTCTGGCCACGTGTGGCTCTGTACTAGTGCTATGGGCTGCACCGTTTTGCGCAGCATCTTTTCTCCGGCCTTCCGACATGTCCGTCTCGTTATTCTCTGCAATTCTGCTTTGGCAGTAGTGGTTGCAAACTAGTCCTGCGCGCGATCTGAAATACAGTTTATTTTAAACAGACACGCCCACTAGCTCCATTAATCTACAACAACAGCCAGAGTGTGAAGAGATTGGATTAATGCTCCGGCCCTGCGTTGTCCCCGACACGACATCTAGATGGAACTGTACCAGCCACAAGCGTACAAACAGCATAACACCGGACCTCAGCCTTTGGTTTGTCGTATGGAATATGTGGGGGCCATACTGTTTGTGAGCCAAATTAACGTCTCTTTTAGGTGAACAGACAAAAAATATCAGGCTCCCCGAAAAGACTGAATGCCCATCACTATATTTTTTCTATTTGGTAGATATCCGATACATACATGATTTGTCTCAGATCTTCACAAATACAGAATGATTTCTAACGTTCCATAAACTCCATCACGTGACTGCATAATATGGTGTGTTTGTAAATTCCCTCTGGAGTGCCAGAGTGCGCGCAGAGTGCTCTCTCGGCGTTAGTAAATTCTGAGCGTTGTCAGATTGTCCGTTTGTAAATCTAGAGCGCTGCGCTCTATGAGCGTTCACACCGGACGCGCTCTGGCCGATGAGTAGGGTTGGAGATTGTAACTGATGCTGGTAATAATTTCATACCGTTTTTTCCCACGACGTCAACTGACACCGGTCATATTCGACGGGTGTTGTGTATTTGTAAATCCATCTATTTTATTCTGCGTGAATTTACGAACGCACCCAAAATTAGTTGGCTGTCTGGAACGCAGCCACAACGCCCAAAAAAGAGCGAGCCAAATTCTTTTATCCGCCTCTGTGAGCTAGCAAGTGGCTAAATATCAAGCTAGACAGGATGAGGGGGTTACCTTTATTTCTGGCTTTCCTTGTACTTCTGAAAATCGAATTAATCTTTGGAGTATGGAGGTAATTAAACTATCTAACTACCCATTCTGGCCAAAATAAATTATCCAGCTAGATAACATGGGCGAACGTTATTAGCAAGTTTACGTAGCCTCTTCGTATCTTTTTAGCAAGCTAACTAAGCTTACAAAAAGGGAGTATCAAGTAGTTAATAATGTGTTCCTGTAAATATAATCTATTAATTTATTTTACAGATACAATAATATTTTGGAGGATGAAAACTTATTTACACTACAAAATGCGGTAAGTACTCTTAACTTCTAACTATTAGCAAAGACACTAGCTAACGCTAATGCTGGCTAACTATAGCCAACAGGATAGTACTAGATTGGTTCCACTAGCACACTAGCAATTAAAACAATTCAGGTGCATGGGAAGAATATGCATATGCTTGGAAGGAATATATATTTCCTACTGTTCAATTTCCCATTGATTATTGTTAAATATATCAAATTAGTTACACACTCTTTTCATATTATAACCCCAAGTATAAGGTTGTAATAGCTACTCAGACTTCAGTGTGTTTAAAACTAGTTTTATATTTAGGTTTTCCTCAAGTATGATGGATCTGACTTTGTTGAATGGGAGTATCCAGAGTGTTGTAATGTCAACAACAAAAGGTAAAGGAAAAATATGATGAAACAGTCACCATTTGGCATCTGCAGATGTAGTGTATGTAATTATTGAACAATAGTTTACAGTTCCTCATGGGTTTTAAAGGATGCCTTCATTGCCTTGACTTCTGTCTGGCACTATTGTTTTTATTGTGAACTCCACTTAGCTCCCCAAATGCCATCATGAAATGCACTTCTCCTGGTTTCCAAATGGTAAAGCCATTGGTGTCTGTAAGTACCTTCTTCATTTGAACTGAATGTTAACAAAAAAATATACCATCAAAAAGCCTTATTGTTTAAATTGTTATTTATTTGTAATACATTGTATTGCATGATTTGAACAGTCACCAGAGGAAGAAGAGGCACGATATCTTTTCATCAGCGATTCATTTTTCAGTTTTATCTGGTATGCTGTAGTGCCTATTGACAGGTAAAATACTATTCTCTGTATTTTGTGGAATATGGATTCTAGCTTTTTTGTGTGTTTAATAATGGCTGTTTTAAATTGTTCTCCTTTAGAGGTTCAGCAGAAACAAGCTCCAAGGTAAAATGTATTTTACAACACAAAGCTTTAGTAATAAATGGCAGCTTAGCAGGAAGATCATTAACTTTTTCAACAATGTAAATTGTGTCTGTTTTTCTTTCAGAAAGTGAGAATGTGGATCATTGATCCAGAGCAAGCAGACTCTGCTGAAATTAACAACACTGCACTTGTACCCTCAACGGTGAGACCAGTTCTGGCATCGTCATCTCTGTCAGAAATTCATAAAAAGTATCTAAATTGTACTTACGATTTTCAGTTGCATTGTTGTCCCTCAGCAATCAAGATATATCACTAAGCACTTCTACAATAACGGACAGTACCCAGTGATCAAGTTAAAATCTAAGCAGACACACCTGGGGCATTTCCAGAAAGATGGGTAAGCATACCACCCTAAGCCATATCATAAAAAACTAATTCTGACGTACCAATAATGCACAATATATACCCTCTACCATAGGTACTGGGAAGCAGTCATCCCTGGTGATGAAAGATTCAACGATTTTCACATTTATGGTCAGCCAATCAGTTTCCAACATCGCTTTGTCATAGACGGTCAGCACACATTCTACTGGCCAGAACCCGCAGAGCCCAATGGGGAGAGGGAGGTGTCTTTGCGTCTGGCCCCAGGAAGCCCTTTATCCGTGGTGTGGGGCACCTGTGAGCTCTACCGCGGCCTGCTCCTCTCCGACACAGGCACCCTCATAACCAAGAATGCTTTCCTCACCTCTGAGGAGCTGAAGGTGGACCCAGGAACGTTGCCTGTCCCTCCCGGGGGATATTTCACTGTGGACCAAGCTGCTCTTCTTGAGGACGGCATCATATTTAGAATAGATGGCGCCCTCTACTGGAGGGACAACCAGGATCGTGTGCTGACAGAACATCCTCAACTTCCCACGAGTGGAGTGATGGGCCTCTATCAAAGAACGTGCTGCGCTAGTAACTACCCTGTTCAGGTAAGCATCAGCTCCTCCCAAAGGGATTCAATGTGATTAAATGTGAAAATCAAAGTAATTATGAAGATCAAAGGTGTAGTCCTTCCATCTCCACATTTAATCACTTGTAAATAACTTGGGTTTAGTCCAGATAAGACAAAAGTCATATATTGTTTCTCAACGCATTTTCTTCTGCGTTTTCAGGATGTGGAACTGAGCTCTTTAATTGTGTGGAAAGACAATTTGTTGCTTGTGGGCCCAAAGAAATTTAAAAACCCGGGTAGGGAGAATTTCCTAAAAATTGTGTTGAAGGTTCCTCCAAGAGTCACCTATTTAACAGCATCATTCGGTTCCCACCCGGCCTCCCTGGCCACTCTGGTGATGTACTCCGTCCCAGGCGCTATCTCACGCAACTTCCTCACCAGTTACAACGAACTGGTCCCTAGTTGGATAACCAGCACATTCATGACCAAGTTTAAGCTGAAGGACATCCCTAAAGGTCCATTTGAAATGCGCTTCCTGGAATCAGCCGATGCATCCCTGCTGCTGTGGAACAAAGACACCATCCTCTATAGCTTTCACAATGACAACGAGTGGGGTGAGATCAGACCCTTCAACGCATCACATCTCAGTGCTGCAGCCTTTGGCAGTAAGATTCACCAAGTGGCCTTGGGTAAGATCTCCTGAATCTTTTTGGTACATTCAAAGACCTGCTGTGATTCTATTGGACTAAGTTGTATAATTTTTATTTATTTAAACTACACTAAACAAAAATATAAATGCAACAATTTTAAAGATTTGACTGAGTTTGTTCATTTAAGGAAATCAGTCAATTAAAATTAATTAACCAGGCCCTAATCTATGGATTTCACATGCCTGGGTGTACAAATATTCATCTGTTGGTCACAAAAAGGTAGTGGCGTGGATCAGAAAACCAGTCAGTATCTGGTATGACCACCATTTGCCTCATGCAGCGCAACACATCTCCTTCGCATAGATTGTGACCTGTGGAATGTCGTCCCACTCCTCTTCAATGGCTGTGCGAAGTTGCTGGATATTTGTGGGAACTGGAACTTGACGCACATGTGCTTCGCAGGGCTGCAGAAAGGTTTGCAGCATGGAGAAGGTCATTTTCGCTGTCTCTGGGTTCCCTGCCCTGTTCGACCAAAGCGCCGATTGCTACCGGGATCTCCATGCTAAAAATGCTGAATGGAGACACATTGCTAATATTATTGGATTCCTTGGTCAGTTGAATGTGAAATAATTTGCTGGAAAGTGGAAGCTAGGTGCTGGTAATTTCTTAGCTAAGCTGTCTAGCAAAGGGGTTAGCTTTGTAATTAGATAGCTAGCCTACTGGCTTGACTGTTTATGAACTTCTGTTTGTACCACCGCACGGTAAAGCAAAGCTTGAGTTAAAAATATTGAACACATGCGGTACACAGAACGCACTGCTGCCTAGTGCGGCATCTCCAACGCATCGTTGCGGACAGCTCTATTAACAATGATTGACCTCCGTCGGAACGCAAAGAGTTTGACATGACATGAGGCTGGAGGCGGCTTATGGTAGAGAAATTAACATTTCATTCTCTGGCAACAGCTCTGGTGGACATTCCTGCAGAGGATTCCAATTGCACCCTGACTCAAAATGTGCGCGTGTGCATTGTGTTGTGTGACAAAACTGCACATTTTAGAGTGGCCTTTTATTGTCCCTAGCACAAGGTGCACCTGTCTAATGATCATGCTGTTTAATCAGCTTCTTGATATGCCACTCCTGTCAGGTAGAACGATTATCATGGCAAAGGGGAAATGCTCAGTAACAGGGATTTTTGTACGGAACATATTCGAGAAATAACCTTTTTGTGCATATGGAACATTTCTGGGATCTTTATTTCAGCTCATGAAACATGGGACCAACACTTAACATGTTGCGTTTTATATTTTTATTCAGTATAGATGGTAATTTTCCATGAAGAAAAATTGGTGGGGCTTGCTTTAGCTCTTTACAAGTATTTTTGTGGTTGTGGAAGGACTGGTGAAAGGAGGGATGAAAGGAGGTTAAGTTGGACTGATTGGTGTGATAAAGGAATATGGATGGTATGTGTGGGGGGGGGGGGGGGGTAGTTATTGGTAGTAGTTATGGCTGTTTAGATTTCACATTTGAACATCAGAAGTAGACCAAGGTGTCATACCCTCTCATTTTTTGTCTACGATGCGTTGTCGGGAAAAGTGAAGGTCGCTGATTTGAGTCAAAAGTTACTGTTTACTCATTGTGTCATGCTTAGAATATGCTCCCCCATTGTTATCATTTGAAAGTTCTGAAAAGTTCCATGGTAGTTAATTCAACAGTAGTGAACGACTCCAGGACAGGCAGAGTGGGAGGTTCCTGGTGGAGAGCCAGACGCGATCACCAGGATGGAACACGGGAGCCTCACTGCGGTGGCGATCCATCCGCCTGCTCCTTCTGGCAGCGTTCCAAAGCTCCTCTGCGCCCTGACTCCAGGATTCTTTTGGAGTCGAGTCCCCACTTCTATTCAACACTGGGAAGTTAGCTAAAATAGTTGATGTGGTTACTAAAACAGCAGTACCTCTTGATTGGTAGTAGATATTTCTGCTCATATTTCCAGATTTGAATAGCACAGAAGTAGACTAAGATGTCCTACCCTCTAACTTTTTGTCTAACTAGTTGAGAAAGTGATCAAAACGGCAGTTGTTTGAAAACAATTAGACAAAGTTGTTGATGCGGTTACTAAAACAGTTGTATCGTTAGCTCTGTACAAGATATTTCTGTTCCGATTCCAGATTTGATTAGCAGAGAAGTAGACCAAGTAGTTTAGTTAACTTGTTCGGTAAGTGGTCAAAACAGCAGTTGTTTCAAAAAGTTGAGAGGAAAAGTTGTTGATGCGGTTACAATTGTTTTTATATCGTTTGTCATGTAGAAGATAATTCTGTTCCGATTCCAAATTTGAATAGCAGAGAAGTAGACCAAGATGTCGTACCCTCTAAGTTTTTGTCTAACTTGTTGGGAAAGTGGTCAAAGTAGCTGTTTGTGTCAAAAGTCACATTGTTTACAGTGAATGTTGGAAGTCATGATGTCACAATGGGGAGCTTTAGAATGTTGAAAAAAGTCCCATTACAGTGAATGAAGATTGTAAAAAAAAAAAAAAGATATCAAAACATTAAATGAAAGCACTATTCCAGACCATTTTACAAGTTTTGAAGTTTGAACAGCGTTTTTAGTTTCAACTGTATAAGATGTCACATATATGCCGGGAATCAGGAAGCAGGTGCAGAAGGTGAGTTTAATAATGAAGAATGCAGATAAACAAAACATGAGAAGTGTACGGAATGTGAATGTAATCAAGGTGATGATGAAGTCCAGGTTTGCGTAATGATGGGGAGCAGGTGTGCGTAATGATGGTTGCCAGGACCGATGGTTAGTAGAACGGCGATGTCGAGCACTGGAGAGGGGGAGCGGGAGTAAGCGTGACATAAGATGAGTAGCGTGCAGAATAATATTTAATAACTAGATGGTAATTGTACATGTAGTACAATTGCTGGAACTTGCGTTACTTCTTTAAAAATATTTTTGTGGTAATGGTAGAAGTTTTACTTTACTATTTAATTAAAGCAAAGCCGTTTTAAACTGTTAAGTTTTGAAAAACGTTATAGTAGTGGTAGTGTCTGCAGTAGTAAAGGTGGGAACTGGTTATAGTTGAAAAAGTAGGTAGATAAAAAGTTAGGATAGCCAGAACATATGAAAGTTGGTTTGGTGTCTCTTGCTTGAATGGTTCAAGAGTTAGGGAAAGAGGGATACCTAGTCAGTTGTACAATTGAATGCCTTCAACTAAAATGTGTCTTCCGCATTTAACACAACCCTTCTGAATCAGAGAGGTGCGGGAGGCTGCCTTAAATCGACATCCCCACGCCCGAGGAACAGCGTGTTAACTGCCTTGCTCAGGGGCAACAGATTGTTTACCTTGTCAGCTCGGGGAGCCCAAAGCTCTAACCACTAGGCTACCTACTGTTGGTGTTATTTAATGCAAATGTACAGTGCATTCGGAAAGTATTCAGACCCCTTGATTTTTTTCCCACATTTTGTTATGTTACAGCCTTATTCTAAAATTGATTAAAATGTTTTTCCCTCATCGATCTACACACAATAGCCCATAATGACAAAGCAAAAACAGCAAATAAAAATAACAACTGAAATATCACATTTACATAAGTATTCAGACCATTTACTCAGTTCTTTGTTGAAGCACCTTTGCCAGCGATTACAGCCTTGAGTCTTCTTGGGTATGAAGCTACAAGCTTGGCACACGTGTATTTGGAGAGTTTCTCCCATTCCCAATGGGGAGCGTCACTGCACAGATACTTTCAGTTCTCTCCAGAGATGTTCTATCGGGTTCAAGTCCATGCTCTGGCTGGGCCACTCAAGGACATTCAGAGACATGTCCCAAAGCCAATCCTGCGTTGTCTTGGCTGTGTGCTTAAGGTTGTTGTCCTGTTGGAAGGTGAACCTTCGCCCCAGTCAGAAGTCTTGAGCGCTCTGAAGCAGGTTTTCATCAAGGATCTCTCTGTACTTTGCTCCGTTCATCTTTCCCTCGATCCTGACTACTCCCAGTCTCTGTCGCTGAAAAACATGCTGCCACCACCATGTTTCACTGTTGGGATGGTGCCAAGTTTCTTCCAGAGGTGAAGCATGGCAATCAGGCCAAAGAGTTCAATCTTGGTTTCGTCAGAGTCCTTTAGGTGCCTTTTGGCAAACTCCAAGCGGGCTGTCGTGTGCCTTTTTTCTGAGGAGTGGTTTCCGTCTGCCCACTCTACTATAAAGGCCTGATTGGTGGAGTGCTGCAGAGATGGGAGAACCTTCCAGAAGGACAACCATCTCCACAGAAGAACTCTGAAGCTGTCAGAATGACAATCGGGTTCTTAGTCACCTCCCTGACCAAGGCCCTTCTCCCCCGATTGCTCAGTTTGGCCGGGCAGCAAGCTGTAGGAAGAGTCTTTGTGGTTTCAAACTTCTTCCATTTAAGATTGATGGAGGCCACTGTGTGGTATCGCATTGTCATTATGGGGTAGATTGATGAGGAAAACAACATTAATTTAATAAATGTTATAATACGGCCGTAACGTAACAAAAAATGAAAAAGTCAAGGGGTTTGAATACTTTCCAAATGCACTGTATATAGTTACAGTTGATAAAATGTGTAAAGAATTTGACGTTAGGATAACCTGAACCTGTGAAAGTTGGCTTGGTGTCCCTAGCTTGAACGGTTCAAGAATTACTGTTGACTTCTTGAATACAAATGTATGCACATTTATTTAGTTATAGTTTATAAATGTATTAAAGAATTTGATAGCCTGAATGTTTTAAAGTTGGTCTTGTAGCTTAATTGGCCAATGCAGGACCATTTTGAAGTGCTACCTCTGTATTCATATGGTTGTATTCATATGGTTCTCATTCAAACCTATCTTAATTTATGCACATTAATGGTTATAGTTCAAAAATGATATATAGTATCAAAAATCTTTTGACAACAAGCAATCTAAGTAGGGTCCGTCTAAACATATCACCGTTGATTTGGAGTTAATAGCTTAAGCGGTGAAAGAGGAGATGGGGTCTAGAATTTTTGTATTTTTAACATTCTAGTCTATGGGCCTTTTTTGGAATTGAATGCATTGGTATCCATTGCAACGGCTCGATTTGTGCTGCTCAATGATGCGATACGAGAGTGCTCTTAGCTGATGTTAGCTACAGTACCTGCTTTTCGTCACTGAACTCTTGACAAACAGCTATAACCTTTTTATCTACCTTTGTGTGAGTATCCATAGCAACAGTTCTGTTTGAGCTGCTCAATGAGTACGGTTACATGTACACAATAATGAGATTATTGTGGATAGTCAAATTTATAAGAATCTACAGGCTACCTAATGCCTCTAACACAACGTGCCATTGGAACACAGGAGTGATGATTGCTGATAATGGGCCTCTGTACGCCTATGTAGATATTCCATAAAAAAAATCTGCTGTTTCCAGCTACAATAGTCATTTACAACATTAACAATGTCTACACTATTTATGTTAAATTTGATGTTATTTTAATGGACAAAAAATTTGCTTTTCTTTCAAAAACAAGGACATTTCTAAGTGACCCCAAACTTTTGAATGGTAGTGTACATTCAGTTGTTCTGAACTTACTCACACTAAAGAGGGAGGCTCGCTGGGCTTGTGCTAGCACATTGGCAGATCAAATACACAGCTGGAATGCCGTTTAAGGTGTTTACATGTCCTAATAATTCGAATGATTGCTCAGAACCAGTTTTAATCAGCGCATGCTTACTTCGATTTTGACCGTACGCCCATAAAGATAAGCAGAGTAAAGTGTTTACATGACTATTGCATAATCTGCCTACTGCAGTAATCAGTTTAATATCAAATTATTACTGTGCATGTAAACGTACTCAATGATGAGACATAACAGAGCTGTTAACTGACGTTATCTAGCTTTTTCGTCACTCTAAACTACAAACACCTGCAATTTTTTATTGGTATAAGAATTTTTTTTTTTTCATACACCAGATGTCAATAGCAGAGAAGTAGGGGAAGATTTCATACCCTCTACATTTTTGTCTGACTTGTTGGAAGTGGTCAAAACGGTGGCAGTTTGGAAAACGTGTTAATCAAATATATTTATAAAGTCCTTCTTACATCAGCTGATATCTCAAAGTGCTGTACAGAAACCCAGCCTAAAACCCCAAACAGCAAGCAATGCAGGTGTAGAAGCACGGTGGCTAGGAAAAACCCCAGTTACTAAAACAACTGTATAGATACGATGCAGATATTTTTGTTCCGCTGACAGATTTGAATAGCAGAGAAGTAGATGATTTCATCCCCTCACTTTTTGTCAAACCTATTGGGAAAGTGGTCAAAAGTTCAGTTGTTTATAAAAATGTGAGTACATTTTGTTGATGCGGTTACTTAAACAGCTGTAACGTTTGATCGGTACCAGATAATTCTGATATTATTTCAGATTTGAATAGCAGAGAATTAGAAGAAGATTTCATTCGTTTGGAAAGGCTTCTACATGGAACCCAAAAAACAGTTCTACTTGGAACCAAAAGGGTTCTACCTGGAACCACAAGGGTTCTTCAAAGGGTTCTCCTATGGGGACATCCGAAGAACCCGTTTACGTTCTAGATAGCACCTTTTTTTTTCCTAAAAAGGTTTATTGGTGTGCATCTTTTAATTTCTGCCTCAGATCACTCCTGGAACATGCTGGTGAAGATGGAGAACAATATCCTGTTCTACTGTAAAGTGGGCATGCACGAGGTGGTGCGCTTGCACAAGTGGATGGAGCCGGACAGTCGCATGGTCCTCTACCTCAACCAGAAAGAGCAGATCAACATGCTCACCCTGACACCTGAGGGGCTGCACGTCCAGAAGTACCCCATGTTGATGGAGACTAAGAGCGCCATGAAGGGCAGCTACCATGACTGTCCCTTCATCTCCTTTGAGCACAGTATGAACACCATTTCCTATAACATGGATAAGGGAGACCAGATGGTTCTGTGGGCTCAGATAGTCTACCCAGAGGGAAAAGGTGTGCACGTGAAGTTCCTCAGCAACAATGCGGACCTGCTTCATATTGAGCAGAAGTCTCACTTTGAGGGTGTGAACAGTGTGGACACAGTGAACACGGTGAGGCTGTTACTGTATTGATTATGTCATTCCCAGAAACTGGAGCGATAGTGTTGCTCTTTACAGATTTCCTGTCCACCGATTTGTAGCATGTTTTGTTCTTTTGCTAAACTTTGCTAATGCTCAGTGAAACGGATACATGACGAGTTACCATGACTACATTTCTAAAGACTTACTTGATGCTTTTATTTTATTTTTCAGACATTTATAATCAGCCAGAAAGTGGATTACAGTGATGCAACGAGTTATACACATTTGACGTCAGTCCTTTTTGTTTGTCATTTTGTGATTGATGTTCATTCAAAGGCTTAATTTATCAGTTTTGGGAATATATTCACGTAAACTGTTAATTTACCTCACAGGAAAGAAACAAGTGGCATTGTTACCCTGGAACTAGTACCCAACCAGATTGGCAACACTTGTAATTTGCCAATGAGTCGGGTAATAATTTTTCAAACATATTCAACAGTTACTGCATCTATATTTTACTGTAGCACATTGTTATTTACCAACTCTCATATTGTTGACAGATATCCCATTTTAATGTTGGCTGCCCACCAAACAGACATATCCGTGTTGCTAGGTAAGTGGAAACTATTCTGTAAGATTTATATTCTCTAGACAGAGTTAGTGTGACGGTGGACTGATCTATTCTTTAACTGATAAACGTTCATGCTTTTACCCAAAGTGACTTACAGTCATGCATGCATTTTACGTATGGGTGATCCCGGGAATCAAACCCACTATCCTGGCGTCACAAGCGCCATGCTCTACCCACTGAGCTACAAAGGACCACATTGTAGTGATGCCTTCTTGTTATTTCCAGGCCTTGGGGAATGCCTTGTGAGATGCACAGCCTCACCAACTACACCATTTTAAGGTAATCAAGGATGTTGAGAGACTGTATTGTCTCCTATTAGTATCAGTTCTCTGCATTCAAACATTCTCTTTCCTCTTAGGTCTGTACTCAGAGATCCACAACAAGGCGATATAGTAAGTAATTTAGTTTGCGCTTGTCAGAAATACACAGTACTACATGTTCCTGTTTGCTAGTATAGATATGTACTGAAACTACTGTAGCTAGTATTGCACCTGAGGCTAGAAATGGAAATAGTTTGAGTATTAAAATGCTGACATTTTAGTGTTGTAGTTAAATGTGATGTTTAAAGTAAGTTAAATTGCCTTCATCATTGGTTATGCATTTATTATTGTTATAGGTTGTGCATTACGACTGGGAGAAATTTGGATGTCTACTCAAAACGCACTATAAAAATCCATTTCTCCCAAGCATTGACCTGTAAGTCAAAAAAAGAAAATGATACATTAATAGGAATGACTAAAACTATTAGAGGAATTCTTATTGGTTCACATATTTCTATGCGTGATTACATTTTTTAATTTTTTTTATGTAATCAGGTATGATGGAGACAACTATGTTAGGAACGTCGACGCCAACTTCATAGTATGGGACAGATTTGGTCGGAAGGACTATTCGTTTAATGCAACCATGCGCCAGGTACAGTTTATACTCCTTTATCAAATAAGTGAACTTGGAGTGTGTGTGTGTGTGGGGGATGGGTTTGAATTTTCCTTACCGGTATGCTCACTGGGGCTCCTTCAGGTTGCCTGTCTCCATGAATCTCAGACCTGGTTTTCCATGCTGACTGGGGGGAAAAGCCTGGAGGAGGCCTGGGGTCCGGAGGTACAGAGCTGTACTCTTTATATACTGTAGTTCTCATGATCTGTATACATTTCTACATGCCAGAAACATTGTTCTATAAATGTAGATTCTTCTTATCCCCGTTCCAGAACTACAGGACTTGTTTTAAGGTCAGCCCTGGCAAGTTGGAGAACCTGGACCAGCCTTATGAAATAATGAACAGAAGCTCCAAAAACTTTCTGACGTTTTCCCAGGTGGACAGTGCTACCTATGTGTTTAATGTCAAGATACTGGACCCCAATTACAGGTGAATGACCACTGTCCAGGGTTGGGGTCAATTCCAATTTAATTTGAAATTCCAATTAAATTCTTGAATTCACTCATCAAGTGGAGAATTTATGTTGAATTCAATTAGAAATTTCAACAACCTTCAAGTTATGGAATTGGAATTGGACTGTTTGAATTAGTATTATAAAAACATTTAATCTATTGAATTGGAATTTGATATTTGTACATTTCCCAGTCAATGGAATTAATGGACTTAGTATCAAAAGTTGACTGCAGGATTTCAAAAATATAATTTCAAATTGTATTTATATATTTCCAGTATAGCTAGGCTGAATGGTGGCATGACCAGCCTGAAACCCTGAGGGAATTGAATTATAATTTGTGCAATTGTTGGGGGATAATGTTGAATCGGGGATCGAATTTTGGGAATTTACCTGACATTGGAATTGAGAGGAATTTAATGATCTCTGAATTCAAAGACTGACCTGGAATTTGAATTTAATTCAATTGAATTTACAGGGAGAGAGAATTTCATTTGTGGAATGCATCCCAACCCTGCCACTGTCCTGTGGTTTTATTGGGACCCCCAGTGGTTGCAGAACAAATAACTTACTCCATCACCTTTGAACCGAAACGAACGCACACAAATCACATTTTATTGGTCACACGCTCCAAATACAACCAGGTTTAGACTTTACAGTATAATTCTTACTTACAAGCCCATTCCCAACAATGCAGAGTTAAAAAGTAAGACAAATATTTGCTTAATAAAGAAGGAAATAGTAACACAATAACAAGGCTATATACAGGGAGTACCAGGACTGAGTCAATGTGCAGGGGTACAAGGTAATTGAGGTAATACAGTATGTACATGTGTGTAGGGGTAAAAGTGACTAGGCAATCAGAATATACACTGACAAAAATATAAACGCAACATCCAGCAATTTCAAAGATTTTACTGAGTTACAGTTCAAGGAAATCTGTCAATTTAAATAAATTCATTATGCCCGAAACTGGATTTCACATGACTGGGAATACAGATATGCATCTGTTGGTCACAGAGACCTTAAAAAAAAGTAGGAACGTGGATCAGAAAACCTGTCAGTATCTGGTGCGCAACACATCTCCATCTAGAGTTGATCAGGCTGTTGATTTGTGGCCTTTGGAATGCTGTCCCACTCCTCTTCAATGACTGTGCGAAGTTTCTGGATATTGGCGGGAAATGGAACACGGTGTCATACACAATGATCCAGAGCATCCCAAACATGCTCAATGGGTGACATGTTTGGCTAGTATGCAGGCCATGGAAGAACTGGGACATTTTCAACTTATGGTAGAACAGTGAACGTTCAATTCTGGCAACAGCTCTGGTGGACATTGCTGCAGTCAGCATGCCAATTGCACGCTCCCTCAACTTGACATCTGTGGCATTTTGTTGTGTGACAAAACTGTACATTTTAGAATGGCCTGTTATTGTCCCCAGCACAAGGTGCACCTGTGTAATGATCATGTTTAATCAGCTTCTTGATATGCCCCACCTGTCAGGTGGATGGATTATCTTGGCAAAGGAGAAATTCTCACTAACGGATGTAAACAACTTTGTGCCAACATTTGAGAGAAGTAAGCTTTTTGTGAGTATAGAACATTTCTGGGATCTTTTATTTCAGCTCGTGAAACAACACTTTACATGTTGAGTTTATTTTAGTTCAGTGTAGAATGAACTGAGTAGCAGCAGTGTGTGTGAGTGTCTTATGTGAGTGTGGCGTCAATATGCATGTGTGTGTGTTGGAGTGTCTGTAGTATGTGAGTGTGTGGGTAGAGTTGAGTGACTGCATCGAGCCAGTGCAAAATAATGAAGATAAATAATAAAGGGGGTCAGTGTATAGAGGTCCTGCATGGCAGGGAGTTCGGCCCTAGTGAGGTACTGGGGCATACGCAGTACCCTCTGTAGCGCCTTGCGGTCGGATGCCGAGCAGTTGCCATACCAAGCGTTGATGCAGCCAGTCAAGATGCTCTCAATGGTGCAGCTGTAGAACTTTTTGAGGATCTGCGGGCCCATGCCAAATCTTTTCAGCCTCCTGAGAGGGAAGAGGCATTGTCGTGACATCTTAACAACTGCTGGTGTGTTTGGACCATGATAGATCCTTATTGATGTGGACACTGAGGAACTTGAATCTCTCGACCCGCTCCACTACAGCCCCGTCGATGTAAATGTGGGCGTGTTCGGCCCTCAGTTTTCTGTAGTCCACAATCATCTCCTTTGTCTTGCCCAAGTTGAGGAAGAGAGTGTCCTGGCACCACACTGCCAGGTCTCTGACATCCTCCCTATAGGCTGCCTCATCGTCATTGGTGATCAGGCCTACCACCGTCGTGTTGTCGGCAAACTTAATGATGGTGTTGGAATCTTAGATATGTTTTTGGTTGTTGAGTCAATTAGATCAATCCCATTTCAAGCTTATCTTTCAAATAAACTTTTATTTCAGAATATTTTGGCAAGTAAGCTGGCTAAGTCATTGATCCTGCTTTGTAGCATACACCTCAGAAATGTTATTTAGGTGACATTGTTGAGGGGACTTGTTTGTGTGCCTTACATGTGTCCATGCCTAGAAAGTCATTGGTCCCTGCTGATAATTTCTTGTAGTAACAGGTGGCGGCCACAACGTGGCAGCTGTCAAACACATTTTAACCTCATGGCGATATACTATCGGTGCTTTTCAGCAGGTCCTGTTAAATTGTATTTTTCTATATCAAAGATTAAAATAAAATGGAATACTGCCTTCAATAGCTTCATCTATTTTCTCTTCTCAGCTTCTGTGACCTTCATGCTGTGTTTGCAGTCCAGACCTATGGCATTACAATTCCGTAAGTTATGGGGCAGAGAAAATGGCCATGATAAATAACCTGACATATTGCTTTTCAGCATTGCTTACATGTTCTAGGTCAATTGCGCACCAAATATCTTTGCATTCTTTTTCATTTCAGGAAGTATCAGCATCTAACTACATATGTGGCCATTGTTTTTACAATTTTCTCACTCTGCATACTGGGCTACAGTTACTGTCGATATGTGACTATTTTCAGGAATCTGCTGGCAACCAAAAGGCATAAATATGAATAGGTAATTAAAATACTTTCACTAAAAGTGGTTTTATTTAAATCTTACTGTTTGTAATTATATGTTTAACGTCAGTTATGCATCTTTCAGTCATGTATTTTATAGATTGTTACTGTCTCCAACATGTCTTTGCAGTTAATGGAATTGAAATAAGATGTTTAAGAACCAATCCCAAAAGTAATGTTTAACTTTGAACTTTTTGTCTTGATTTCTTGGTGCTCTTTCAAAAACTGTAATAAACCAAGGAGAATATAAACCAAAGCTGAGTAGTTATGTCTAACCTTCAGTTGTCATTACTCTTTTGCTAGATTAGATGGATTATTTAAAGCAATAGCTATTTGATAACGTTTCTCAGAGGCATCATAAGATTTTGTATTTATAAATGTTAGGTTGATTAATTGATAGCTGCGAAATCAGCGATTTCCAGGTTGATTAAACGACTGTCGATGTATCGGTACAAAGCGCTTCACTACAGCCCAACAGTGGCCACCCGTTATCTGAGAATTGTGTACATTTTCAGTTGGATATTTTTGTGGGAAAATACTATTCAACTTAGAAAATAGTTCTTAGAAGATATTTCATTTTGATGTTTGAATGGCAATTTCACGCAGAAAAGATGTACGTTCGCTAACAACTCTATTTCATTGCAAACGGTCTCCAGTCAGTACTGTAGCTATATTGCCAGCCAGCCGACTGCCTTGCACAGCTGTTTGCTTATGGAGAAAATTGCACAACGTTTTCGGATGCGGGACTACTTGCTGAACTGAAGGTATAATTTGCCTGTTTGTACTATTAACCTAGTAGTTAGCAAGCTAGCTAACTAGATAAAACAAGTGCAACAAATAAGTAAAAATAACTAGTTAGTGTGTGGATCGGAAAGAAACTGACGAAAGTGCATCAGGACCGGAAGAAATTCCCGATGGCAAACGAGATGATAATTTTGAACGTTTATGATATGGTAAGTTAATGTTCCATTTAAATTGCTTAAATGTAAGAACACTAACCAAAATATAGCAACTCGCAGCTAACGTATTCCTAACGACCGGTATTTAATTGACGACCTAACGTTAGCTTTAAAGCGAGCTAGCTACTGTAGCTAACAAGACTCGTGTCTGAAGCGGAGGATGGATGGAGCATTGGAAGAGCCCCGAACTATTGCTGATGTACGGCTATGGAAATGTTAACCCCAAAATTAAGGGTTTAACTGGGCTAACAGCCAAGGTCAGGATGTCTCCGGCTGCGTCTGTTTTGTATTCTGGCCAAATCATGATCTGCCTGTCGGCGGGAAACAAAACACAGCTAGCCGAGGGTCAGACTGTTATGGGGAAACCGAGGTAAAGGGAGTTCCATGTTGGATATTCGACGAATATTCGCCTGTAGGTTTCCTTGCGTCCATCAACAGCAGTTGGGGACCGTCAACATAGTGACAACATTTTGTCGATTTACATCTCGCACTATTTTAAATTATTTATTTACATTTTTGAATTTCAATAGCTCTTTGGTCATATGACCTACTGACTTCAAACAAGGTTCAGAAAGTACACTCAGTGGGCCTACACATTGCACACCCTTTAGTTTGTCAATTTTTCATCTCACACGTTTTTACATGACTTTTTCAAACTTTAAACTTTCAATAACTCCTTGGTCATGTGACCTACTGACTTAAAACAAGGTTCAGAATGTACACTGACTACCCTTATATATTGCACACCCTTTAGTTTGTCCATTTTCATCTCACTCGAGTTTACATGAATTTTTCTAACTTAAAAATTTCAATAGCTCCTTGGTCATGTAACCTACCAACTTCAAACAAGGTTCAGAATGTCCACACAGTGGGCCTACACATTGCACACCCTTTAGTTTGTCCATTTTCATCTCACATGTTTTTACATTAACTTTTCCAAATTTGGTCATGTGACCTACTTGGTCATGTGACCTACTGGACTCAAACTTTAGAATGTCCACAGACTAGCCTTATATATTGCACACTTGTTTGTGTACTGTGAAATCATGTGGTGTAATGTACATTTTTCATAGTTTTAAATTTCAATAGCTCCTTGGTCATGTCAATTACACACCTAAGAAGCGTGCAGTAGATATATACCCATATTGCATAACCTCTAGTTCAAGTCAAGAGCTACTCTTCCCCCTTCAGTCTGCTCTGCACATGTCTGAAAGTGACAGAGCTAGCAGCCAAGAGTTTTTCACTGTATGTTATAAAAAATTATAACACTTATGAATGTATGTAAAATGCTAATATGTATTAGATCCAGTGCAATGGAATAACTAAGACCTGAATTTGAATGCAGCGTGTTCCAATTCCTCCTCCTCTTTCTGTCCAACACAGAGTCAATGGTTCATGCAGATACTGGGGAAGAAATATAGAAATGTATAGATCCCTTAAATTATTTTACAATTAAATCACCCATATCACAACCCTCATACCTCTTCACAAAAATGTACCTAAATCAATTTTGGAAGAAGGATTTTACTCACAATGAACTCCCAGTGGTTCTGGTCCACATTCAAGAAATCAATGACAGCATTGTTATTATTGTCATGTTATGACTGGTATTTATTACCTCACCCACAAGCCATTTGTGGGGCTGCAGTTTTAAACACTGATTGATGGAGAAGGAAAGAGGACTTTTTGTCTGTAGACCTCAACAGCAACGACCACCTCGCAATTGTTTCGCCACAGAGCTGTGACCTGCAATATGCAAATGAAACACATTTAGAAGAGTTATTGTTTGCTTAAACATGAACTGAAAACAAACTATCACAATCTATTAACATAAAAAAACCAACATACCTGGCCTGCAGCCTCATTGTGTTGGAGTGATGTTTCCTCATCCCTGCTCTCATATTTCTTGTGGTTTGCCTTCCCTGCTGGTTTCTTTTTGCCCTTCTTCTTTGGCTCAGGTAATTGTCTGGGGGCTGGAAATACTTTGACTTGGACTTGTGAGGTGAGTATTTTCTTTGTCTCTTGGCCCACTGCTCCTCTTCCTGGTCCAACGACTTGTTGCGGTAGGGGGATTTAGTGAACAGGGATTCTGGCAGATCATGTTTTATTATGTGCTCCCTTTACCTTCCTTGGAGGGTGGCATGCATTTTCAAAATGGATTCAGCTGGATGGAGGAATTTCTTCTCTTGCGAAATGGAATGCTTCATTATCCAGAACCACTGTTCCACATAGCAGTTGGTGTCCTGTGATTTCACTGATTGCAATGTTGTGTTGGTCACATTACAATATCTTGTAAGGTCACCCAGCAGTATCCCACTCCATAGGGGGAAAATGGCCATGTAAGTGTCCATTAGAACATCGATTATCCCAGGGCAGAAAAAACTATTTTCCTCCAGAAGACTGCAAATGTTTAAGAACTGACATGAATTCACGTCTGAAGGAAGATTGTCCACATGTTTTGTTTTTTGCTGACATTGCACTTTCTTCATAACTCATCTCTCATCATGTCCTCCACTTTCACCTTCTCTGACTTCATAATACTCTCATCTAAATGCTTTTGTGATTCATCCACAAGATTACTTTTAGTTGTGATTTGAAAAGCACACACGTGTCTAAAGACATTGAGTGCCTCGAAGAAAGAAAAAAACAATGTAAAATCGAGTGAGATGAAAATGGACAAACTAAAGGGTATGCATTATATAAGGGTAGTCAGTGGACATTCTGGACCTTCTTTGAAGTCAATAGGTCACATGACCAAGGAGCTATTGACATTTTAAATAAATAAAAATTCATGTAAAATCAAGATGAAAATGGACAAACTAAAGGGTGTGCAATGTGTAGGCCCAATGACTGGACATTCTGAACCTTGTTTGAAGTCAGTAGGTAACATGACCAAGGAGCTATTGAAATGTGAAAGTTTGAAAAATGTATATAAAAACATGTGAGATGAAAATGAACAAACTGAAGGGTGTGCAATATAGAAGGGTGGACATTCTGAACATTGTTTGAGTCAAGTAGGTCTCACGACCCAGGAGCTAATAAAATGTTTATGTAAAAAAAGGCTTGTACTTTGTTTACGCTCCCTAACATTCAATTAGGAATACCAAATGCTGCACACATTTACACATGTTTATTAGCTTTGGAAAGTGAATGAATGTCCAAATCGTGAAAATTAGACCTGTGCAATGTTGTGCACAATTTTTCCAACATCATGACATTTATTTGGAGTCTGGCTCAAGTGGTTTGAAAGCGTGAATATCTGTCAAATATCCAACATGAAACTCTCTTTACCTCGGTCATGGGGGAGAGTGGGACGCTCATGGGAACCTGGCTGGATCAGCAGTGGTTATCCTACACTTATCCTACACTTAGCTAGTAATCTAAGTGTGGGATAAATCCTAACGTTACTAAGGCTGACCAAACTTTTTAAACGTCCACATTAGTAGAAATCCACTTTTTCGACCTGAAATACGTTGGCCAGAGTTTACCCATGCTGTTGCACAACGATTTAAGTCAATAAATGGTAATCGTTTTAGTCAATGATATAACTAGTTGGGCTTGAAGTGACATCCGAACTTCAAGTTGGGCTTGAAGTGCAAATCCGTGTGAATGCAGTGACTTTGCCTGTGACATGTACAAATTATTTTCAACATATGTTTCTGGGCTGGGTTTTATTTAAATGTTATCACCCGCTAATTGTTTATTAATCAGAAACCGCTGCAAATGTATCCCTCTTCCTGAATGAGATGAGCCAAACAGCCTTGTGTCCACTTTATTGCCTGAGCCATGGATACAAGTAAAATATGGAGTGCAAACGTATGATTTTTTTTGCACCAATTGTATATATATATATTTTTTTTGCAGAAAATGGGCTTAATCCATTGGATAATTTGTCAATTTTCACTTTTAACTAGTCTGTATTTAAAAAATCTATATATACAGTGTACAAAACATTAGGAACACCTGCCCCTTCCATTACCAACTGGCCAGGTGAAAGCAATGATCCCTTATTGATGTCACCTGTTAAATCCACTTCACTGTTCAGTCAGTGTAGATCAGCTTCAAAGTATGTGTCAGAGTAAATGTATAATTATTTAATGAATTACGGAATTGATTTGGCCAAGTGCATTTGCGCTCTGTTTAGCAGCGGTCTCTGCTCAGTTTGGCAGCTGCGGTAGTGTGAGCGAGATGCCCTTGTGCTTCGCGGTTTACCGGATCTTTTTTCTGCCGTTTTCTTGAAGATCACTCCGCGACACACACGATGCAGCGCTGTCGTTCAGCAGCAGATGATGCGCTCTGCCACTGACTTGTCATTCTCACCATCACTCACCGATGTCATAAATTGGCTCATGCTAGCCACAAGTTCTGACTGAGATCAATTGTCATGAAACGTATATAACTTTCTTTCTCTTTCATACAAACTTATAACGAGGAGCACGATGTGTTTTGTGCGGGGAAGTGCTTACTAATGAGTCATAACGAACAAAATAATATGATGGTAAACCCAGGGAGTTCTTTCAAAACAGGGCAGAATCCCTCAGGAAACAGTGCTTAGACAGTGGAAAAGTAAGTCAGCAAGGCATTGTTGGTGATGATAAGCAGAAGTAAGGGAGTACGAACTAACTCAGTAGTAGATGTGAGTTTCTCTTTCAAACAATCCCCTGGCCTTGTACACAGCTAATAGCTAACATTCGCCAAAGCAAGCTAGCTACTAATAGTGCAACCCTAGTAACAGTACAGATTAACATGAAAAGTGATCAGGCCCACTGTACATTTACTGTATAAATGATTGTTGAAAACTAGTCTAGGTTGGAACTTTTGCTGTTAAAATACAATCATTTTTATTCTTAACTGGAATAAACTGATTGAAGCAAGATGCTTTTTGAGTCAATCACACAGTTCTGGGTTGCTCATCTACAGGAGGAAGCAGTCTCCTGCCTGACTGAGAAAGCAGTAGACGTTCTGGCACCACATGCGTGTCACGGTTCTCAACTCTGACATACTTAAACAAGTACAGAAACAGTTTCAAGGCTGAGCATAACCTCAGTGTTGCACTGTCAAAAACAAAGCACTGAAAATAGATATGCTCTCATTAGGTGTGTGTGTGTTTGTTTGTTTTCTGGTCTACATCTGTGTGCTGTGATCAATCAGTTTATTCCAGTTCAGAATAAAAAAAAACATGTATTGTATTTTAACAGCAACAGTTCCAACCTATACTTTTTTCAACAATAATTCTAAAGTCAGAGGTACAGTAGGCCTGATCATTATTTTTAATCTGTACTGTTATTTAGGGTTGTACTATCAAAAAGCCTGCGTGTGTTTTCAATCTGTTGATTCCAGTTCGGAATGAAAATGATGTATTGTATTTTAACATCAACAGTTCCATCCTAGACATATGTAAGAATGTCTTTTTAATGGGGGAAAATAAACATTAACAGATATTTATATGGATATTTCATTTTATTGTTATGTTTGTCTATATTGCATTTCTTTTAGGCATAAGGGCAATGAAATGTACCAATATTTATGTATAGTTGCATATTTTCCTACGCTTGGGTCCCAGGAAAACACAGAATTTCTCATTTGGGTCCCAGGCTGAAAAAGTTTAAGAACCCCTGGTGTAGATGAAGGGGAGGTGACGGGTTAAAGAAGGATTTTTAACTCTTAAGACAATTGAGACATGGATTGTGTATGTGTGCCATTCAGCATTCATGAATGGCACACTTGGCATTCAGGCCAAAGAGTCCAATCTTGGTTTCATCAGACCAGAGAATCTTGTTTCTCATGGTCTGAGAGTCTTTAGGTGCCTTTTGGCAAACTCCAAGTGGGCTGTCATGTGCTTTTTACTGAGGAGTGGCTTCCATCTGGCCACTCTACCATAAAAGCCTGATTGGTGGAGTGCTGCAGAGATGGCTGTCCTTCTGGAAGTTTCTCCCATCTCCACAGAAGAACTCTGGAGCTCTGTCAGAGTGACCATTGGGTTCTTGGTTACCTCCCTGACCAAGGCCCTTCTGCCCCGATTGCTCAGTTTGGCCAGGCAGCCAGCTCTAGAAAGAGTCTTCATGGTTCCGAACTTCTTCCATTTAAGAATGATGGAGGCCACTGTTGTTGGGTACCTTCAATTCTGCAGAATTTTGTTGGTACCCTTCCCCAGATCTGTGCCTTGACACAATCCTGTCTTGGAGCTCTACGGACAATTCCTTCGACCTCATGGCTTGCTTTTTGCTCTGACATGCACTGTCGACTGTGGGACCTTATATAGACGGGTGTGTGCCTTTCCATATATTTTCCAATCAATTGAATTGACCACAGGTGGAATCCAATGTAGAAACATCTCAAGGATGATCAATGGAACCAGGATGCACCTGAGCTACATTTCAAGTCTCATAGCAAAGGGTCTGAATACTTATGTAAAGGTATCTTTTTCACAAAAATTAAACCTGTTTTCGCTTTGTCATTATGGGGTATTGTGTGCAGATTCATGAGGGAAAAACATTAATTTACTCAATTTTATAATGAGAAAGTAGTCATCATTGCTGCATCAACAGTTACCCAGTCAGGAGGGCTCAGAAAAATTACAGAGGTAACATTTTATACAAGCAGTAACTGTTTCATTTATTTCTTTGGTGTTGAGTCAAATGCTTCTTGAGTGCCATTTCTGTTTTAAAGATGCACGGACAGTCTTGATGCATACATAGTAATGGGGAGGTTCTTGCATAATGTCGATGCTTCAATTTGTAATGTCTAATAAGGATGCGTTGATTTGATGTGTCAAATCTGCAGTACTTACAGTTACACTTCATCCATTGAAGGAATAATGCTTTTGGATTTCCAAGAATCTAAAAAAGAATGTGTACATAAACATTCTTTATTTACTTTAGTTAATATGTTAATTATTTACAAATTATTCTGAAATTGATCGATTCAAGCTATAATGCTAAATTAATTTTTATAACATGGTTTGCTTAACATAACATCTCATTACACCCAAACTAACAATTGTAAATAACAAAGTATATACTAACATTACTACTTGCAAGATTAGGCTAATTAATCATTAGAATATTCTTAGGTTTTTAAATCATATTTTGGTAAAAGAAGGGTTTAAAACCCAATACTAATTAGAAGCATTTGTACTATTATGCAGGTTATTAAATATGTAACTAAGGCCAAGCAGTAAAAACCTGTAACCCTCAGCTAACACAATATGAACCCATAGCCCATACAATTGACACAGTTCATGCTATGTGGCTCCAAATTCTTTAACATTTGCTGCATTGGTGTCAGAAATGAGAAAATGAGATATTGCATGTGACTTTTGCCCTCACAAAAAAAAAAAAAGAATTTATTGGCTGCAAGGAATATGGGGGAAATCACTCCAGCAAAGTTGCATTAATCAAATTCCATTTAAAACAAAACAATCAACAAAATGACAATTGTTGGCACCCCATAGGGATTCTTACTTATGAAAAAAGGAGCTGTATTGTGGCCTTCCATGGCTCCCTTTTTAACTGGGTATAAAAATAAGGTAATGGCATGGAATATGCATTTTTCATCAATCACAATGTGGAAAGGCAAGAACACTCACAAATTCAAAAATATATATTTTTTCTTCCACTATTAAACAATATGTACAGTATTAGGGCAGTAATGAAGAAGTTCAAACCCACACAACAGTACATGTGCACCGGAGGCAGATGCACAGACCACTGATTTTACTTCTTGGTTCTGACTTAAAAGTTAAATGAACACATAGGTCTTAGCCAATTTAACTTAACTACAAATCTGTACATTAACTTAATTTTGTAAGTTATCTTGACTTGACATTTAAAGTCAAGACAACTGTTGTCTTCATTTAGTTCATTTGACTTAGTGGATCTAATTTGAATGTTGAGTGAACACATAGTTCATAGCTGATTCAACATGATTTTATAAGTTAAGACAATGTAATGACTTGTAGTTAATATAACATGTCACTTTTTGTCAACACAACTAGGATCTTGTTTTAGTTTATTTGACTTATTAGTTCTGATTTGAAAGTTGACTGAGCAAATTGTTCTCTGCTAACTGAACTAGATTTGACATTTTTACAGCTTTTGTTGAGTTGAAGACAACTTAACATTTGTCAAATCAACACATTTTGCACATTTAGTTGACTTGAATAGATTAAATAAGTTATTTTGACTTAATCGCAAAAACCTTTTTTACAGTGTAGTTCACTGCTTATAGTTTCATGTAATTTGCAGCGTGCATGATCATGAGCAGTAATTGTAGCCTATCATTTCACTTCATTGCCTGCCAGCAGCCTACCTACCAAAAGTTGCAGTGTCCATTACAATGTAGAAAAAGTCATCAGCTATCTTTCCATAGTTACTGATATTACCGGAGCGTCATCTTATTCTTTTGAACTATTTCTATGGTGGATTCGCGGCCGCAATTTATGGACGATGCAATGCCAAAACTTTGGAGAAAACAATAGATGGCAAAGTCAAAGATCGCCACAGATGGAAATCACTGGGCTAAATTTAACCTAAATCAATGCTTATGAGAAATCCAGAACCAGCCATAGAGCCAGCTGGCTAATCTGTTGAATACATTGTAGTTTAAAAAGAACCCAGCAACAACAGATTAGCTAGCTAGATATGGTTAGCTTGATGGCAAGCTAGCTACATGTACTATAGATAAGGTTAGCGTGCTAGCTCGGTACACTGACAGCTGTCAGTGCCCTATTTGTTGATGTTTATCAACTCCACGTGTAAATTCCCACACCCAATTTGTGAATATGTGTAAGTAGCCATCGTCATTCTTCGGAGGTCGAACCTAAAAGTGCATTTCCTCTCAAGGACAGGAAAATATGTCGAAATAGTGGCGTCAATTTCCTTTAAAAATGCAATTTCTGTACTTGTTTATAAAAAAAGAAATAGCACATTGATTGAAAACACTCATTTATGCAAATGAAAGACATTGAATAATGTACCATGAAGTTGGCTGGTTATCCTGTGAATGAACAACCTGAGTTGAATTTCCATATTAGGAGCTGTGCAGGATGAGAGTGTGGGTCTCTCCAAACCTAGGCACTTACCTTCTGGTGTCAAAACAAAGTACTGAAGGATTTGGAGATGAAGCGTAACCTGCTGCTGTGACTGGCCCTGTTCATCAGAATAAATAATAATGGCAACACGAGGAATAAAATGCACAAGAATTAAGCTATATACATGGAGTACCAGATCAATGTGCAGCTATATACATGGGAGTACCAGTACCAGACCAATGTGGAGCTATATACAGGAAGTACCAGTACCACATCAATGTGGAGCTATATACATGGAGTACCAGATCAATGTGCAGCTATATACAGGAAGTACCAGTACCACATCAATGTGGAGCTATATACAGGAAGTACCAGTACCACATCAATGTGGAGCTATATACAGGGAGTACCAGTACCACATCAATGTGGAGCTATATACAGGAAGTACCAGTACCACATCAATGTGGAGCTATATACAGGAAGTACCAGTACCACATCAATGTGGAGCTATATACAGGAAGTACCAGTACCACATCAATGTGGAGCTATATACAGGAAGTACCAGTACCACATCAATGTGGAGCTATATACAGGGAGGACCAGTACCAGATCAATGTGGAGCTATATACAGGGAGTACCAGTACCAGACCAATGTGGAGCTATTTACAGGAAGTACCACATCAATGTGGAGCTATATACAGGGAGTACCAGTACCAGACCAATGTGGAGCTATATACAGGAAGTACCAGTACCACATCAATGTGGAGCTATATACAGGGAGTACCAGTACCACATCAATGTGCAGCTATATACAGGGAGTATCAGTACCAGACCAATGTGGAGCTATATACAGGAAGTACCAGTACGGGTACAAGGTATTTGAGGTGTGTGTGTGTATATGTATGTATATATATAATGTGTATATGTGGTCACCCCTTCAAATGAGTGGATTTGGCTATTTCAGTTGTATAAAATCAAGCACACAGCCATGCAATCTCCATAGTCAAACATTGGCAGTAGAATGGCCTTACTGAAGAGCTCAGTGACCTTCAACGTGGCACCGTCATAGGATGCCACCTTTCCAACAAGTCAGTTCGTCAATTTTCTGCCCTGCTAGAGCTGCCCCGGTCAATTGTAAGTGGGAACGTGTAGGAGCAACGTTGCAACACTCACTACCGAGTTCCAAACTGCCTTTGAAAGCAACGATTCCAATATGGATTGTATACTCAGGGAAAACAGGGGGATGAGGGAGTCGCTACTAGATATAAAACCCGAAGCATGTGTCAAAATCTAACATTTTCTGGGATTCCTGAAGATGCATCCAATAATCCAGAGGGGGCGATCAGAGTTTGTGCAATCCGCCTTGAAACTTCCTCTTGAGACTGTAAACAAGTTGGCTTTCCACTGAGTGCACAGACTTGGTGCTCGGAGTGGAAAGACCAAGGGTCCCCGACTGATCATTGCAGAAATTTGAACACTATCAACAAAAGGAGCTGATCAAAAGCAGAGGAAGGGAGCTTAAAGGGACCAAATTTGGTCTCAATGACCAATTTCACCGGGAGATAAATGAACATCGCAAGAGGCTGTATCCTGTACAGAGGCAACCGAGGGAGAGGGGTAAGCGTGCCTTTCTCATTGTGGACAAACTGTTTATAGACGGACAGCTCTTCCGAGACAGCTCCATAACACCATGGCTGTACTAAATTCTATGGGGATGTCAGTTTACAGGAAAAAATTATGGGGACTGTAAAATTTGCCATTGTGATTTATAGGATACTTATTTTTATAAGGATATTTTCTACCTGCAGGCTGCAATGTTTTTATTTGTTGACATTATACTGTAGGCTATTTTTACATAGTTGGCAGTAGAAGTTACTTTGTTTCATTTTCACCTTTCAGGCCAGGACAATAGCTGTTAGATTCAATTTGGGTTGTGGGTAGAAGTGGAGAACTCAATTGCTCTTTCAGTCATCTGATTTCTGCTATGGGAATTGTGAGAAATGCAAAGGGAAACATTAGCGTTCGTCTGTATTTCAGTGGGCAAGGCTGACTGACCACAGCATCTAACGCACTACACATTTCCTATTTAGTTGTGGTGGTTGTAGGCTATTTTCCTGTTTTTTACACCCTCAGCAGGAGCTCGGATACGGTATCTTCAAACTAGCTTAATTTCCCCTTGAAAACCGGATGTGGGGACCCCCCTCTTAAGGCTTTTATTTTACACCTGCTACGTTAGGTTCGTTTTTGTGTGTGTGTGACGTCACCTCAAGTCTTTGCTGTTTTGGGGAAGAACACTATACTGATGTACTGAGATGTCTAGTTGTTCACCCTATTCAAACCGAATGCCTAGTTGTACACTTTCTCAAAGAGAAGATTCTCCCTTTAGCCTAGATCCTAGGCTATTTTCCTATCCAGTCCCAATACCACTGAAACGCAAAATCCTGAATCCCGTCTCGCATGAAAATTCCTAATGAGACCACCTCATACTAAAAAATGATATGAGAGTAGATATGGATTTTATTTTTTACGGAGTTGGTCCCCGTTAAGATATTTCCACTCTTCATCTCCCTGTTATTCATTTGCTGATCTGCTATTTGTGTAATCAACAACATTTTGCCAAATATAGGAGATATTCTGTCATTCGTTGGGGGTTAGCAGGTCTAACAAGCTTAGCAACTTTGGTCAATTTGACTTTTGTTTGTTTTTATGATTCGACAACGCTTTACACGGGGTGCGTCCTGAGCGCGCTCGGTGTCGAGATGGCGTACTGCTGAAATGTGCTGAATTAATTGAGAAACATGATATTGCTCTGAATTTATGATCGGCCTGTTTCGCAATTCACAACAATGTCAATGGCGATCACAGAGTAACTATCTTTACTAAATATCATATTAATTGCTATGAAATCTTTACATGGTGCCACAGCCAACAAGGTGGTGCAGTGCCCCCCTTATTTGGGGAGAACCCTGGCATAGTGAACTTCCAATTGTTTCGGTATTTCCCGGCAGGGGCGTGATGCACCCCAAAATCTTAGGGGGCACAAAGTAAGTGATGATGGTTTGGGGATGATCCAGAGTGGGGCTAGGCCCATCTGTAAAATCGAAAATTTGGCATTTTTCAAACACCTGAAACACCTTTTCCCTGCAATCTAGAGCCATAATCATTATGCTTAATTCTGTCTCAAATGTTTATTTTACTGCATATCTAAGCATATCTCTTGAGCTGTCTCTATCCTCCTAACTGGTGGTTCTTTTTTGTCGTTTCTCTGTAATACTACTAGCCACCTAGCAAGTTTATGAAGTTGGCTTTAGCTATCCCAGATAGGTTCCCAAAATCTTTCCCAAAATCTCTCCCAATATCTACCAAGAAGCTATTTCAGACCATCAATGAAGCTTGTCTAACTATCTTACCTGCATGCCTGCTGGCAAGGTTGGTAGACTTTAGAAAAGCAGACAATTAATAAATGTACTGAATAAGACATCTTCAATCTTTTACCCAGATAGCAGAGAAGTATATTTGTTTCTTGAAAAAAAAATGTAACAAAAAAATTATATATTTTTTAATCTGAGGGGGTACGTGTCCCTGTGCCCCCTATGGGCATGTTTTCTGGGACTCAGGATAAATATGAATTATTCCCCGTATTGAAATTTAGTACATTTTCGGGAAAATATTAATCCCTACCAGGCAGTGACTGAGTCGACCTGCATCCGGTATCACTACTCATGTCTGTCTACTTCAGCAACGGTGGAAATTAGGAGATAGAATAATCTGATGTTACCCTTTGTGCTAATGTCACAGAGATAATTTACAATGAAGATTGCAGATCAGCAATAATACTAGCACTTCAAATGAGCCTGTACTCAATTTACATAACAAATGATGTCAAGCATAACAGAAATATTGTTGTTCTCAAGTTGAACCAAATCTTGAGGGTTTTGCAATGTAAACGTATGTATGAAAACATAGCATAGTATAATAGCTCACTGCTGGTTAGTTTCATGAGTGCCTCTGTTTGCGCATTTGGTCATCAGTGCATCGCAATGTTGCTTTTCAAGTGCTCATGAGGGAATGGGGCGAAAATATGTGTAAGTAGGAGAGAACACCCTCTAAAATGGTATCTTTTCTTTAAAATAGCCTTTTTTCTCCCTCCGTCTGCAGTCGTCACTGCAGTAAACTTGGTACATTAAAACAGGAGACCCTGGGTAGTCTAATAGATTTGAATATCCTGTGCTACAAACAGGAATGTACCATTGGGAATCATTTAATATGGTGATGATATTGTTGGTCTGTCTGTTCATGTAAACTCAGCAAAAAAAGAAACGTCCTCTCACTGTCAACTGCATTTATTTTCAGCAAACTTAACATGTGTAAATATTTGTATGAACATAACAAAATTCAACAACTGAGACATAAACTGAACAAGTTCCACAGACATGTGACTAACAGAAATGGAATAATGTGTCCCTGAACAAAGGGGGGGTCAAAAAGTAACAGTCAGTATCTGGTGTGGCCACCAGCTGCATTAAGTACTGCAGCATCTCCTCATCATGGACTGCACCAGATTTGCCACATCTTGCTGTGAGATGTTACCCCACTCTTCCACCAAGGCACCTGCAAGTTCCCGGACATTTCTGGGGGGAATGGCCCTAGCCCTCACCCTCCGATCCAACAGGTCCCAGACGTGCTCAATGTGATTGAGATCCGGGCTCTTCGCTGGCCAAAGCAGAACACTGACATTCCTGTCTTGCAGGAAATCACGCACAGAACGAGCAGTATGGCTGGTGGCATTGTCATGCTGGAGGGTCATGTCAGGATGAGCTTGCAGGAAGGGTACCACATGAGGGAGGAGGATGTCTTCCTTGTAATGCACAGCGTTGAGATTGCCTGCAATGACAACAAGCTCAGTCCGATGATCCTGTGACACACCACCCCAGACCATGACGGACCCTCCACCTCCAAATCAATCCCGCTCCAGAGTACAGGCCTCAGTGTAACGCTCATTCCTTCGACGATAAACGCGAATCCGACCATCACCCCTGGTGAGACAAAACCGCGACTCGTCAGTGAAGAGCACTTTTTGCCAGTTCTGTCTGGTCCAACGACGGTGGGTTTGTGCCCATAGGCGACGTTGTTGCCGGTGATGTCTGGTGAGGACCTGCCTTACAACAAGCCTATAAGCCCTTAGTGCAGACACTCTCAGCCTATTGTGGACAGTCTAAGCACTGATGGAGGGATTGTGCCTTCCTGATGTAACTTGGGCAGTTGTTGTTGCCATCCTGTACCTGTCCCGCAGGTGTGAGGTTTGAATGTACCGATCCTGTGCAGGTGTTGTTACACGTGGTCTGACACTGTGAGAACGATCAGTTGTCCGTCCTGTCTCCCTGTAGCACTGTCTTAGGCGTCTCACAGTACGCACATTGCAATTTATTGCCCTGGCCACATCTGCAGTCCTCATGCCTCCTTGCAGCATGCCTAAGGCACGTTCACGCAGATGAGCAGGGACACTGGGCATCTTTCTTTTGGTGTTTTTCAGTGTCAGTAGAAAGGCCTCTTTAGTGTCCTAAGTTTTCATAACTGTGACCTTAATTGCCTACCGTCTGTAAGCTGTTAGTGTCTTAACGACCGTTCCACAGGTGCATGTTTATTAATTGTTGAACAAGCATGGGAAACAGTGTTTAAATCCTTTACAATGAAGATCGGTGAAGTTATTTGAATTTTTATGAATTATCTGTGAAAGACAGGGTCCTGAAAAAGGCATGCTTCTTTTTTTGCTGAGTTTAGATTGAGGATTCCCTGTCTTCATTGACACAGATCAGGCTGCTGTATCTAATTGGAAGAGAGAGACTGGCCCTAACTGCTGCTTTGGGAAATTGTCTTTTGGGGTGCTATTTAACTTTTTATTAGCCTATTAACTTGGCTAACTCTGAGCTCGCTTCAGGAAAAACAATATCATACAGCTAAAACTCCCTTTCTTTGGGGGGGGGATCTCTCTCTCTCTCTTCACACACACTATGTGCTTGTTGCTCAGAGCAGACAAAAGGAAATGAGGTCTGTGGAGGCCTCCGGGGGCCTTGGGCGGGCTGCACGAGCAGCAGAGCATGTGGTGGGAGTAGAGTAGACTGGGTCAGAGGCATTGAGGTAGTCAGCAATGACACACCACTACAGCACAGCCAGCACGCCACAGCAGAGGAGCCAGCCACACAGAGACTAGGGTTGTGATCTGGAGGGAGAAAACGTTTTGAAACAGGGAGCTACTGGAACCTGAACTTGTCCAATAAGAACACAGATTTTTGCTTTGGTGTGCCCTACTGAGCACAACCCAGTAGGTGGTTGGGAACAGAGCCAAACTAATAGACTACCGCTCACTGCTAGCCTCACCATGCTTTGTTCCTCAGTACTTGATGTAAAGTATGTTTTAAAGGTTGACTCAGCGAAATGACTTTGATATTACAAAGTATCAAATTATACTCCTCCGCTCTCTCCACTGGCTTCCAGTTGAAGCTCGCATCCGCTACAAGACCATGGTGATTGCCTACGGAGCTGTGAAGGGAACGGCACCTCCATACCTTCAGGCTCTGATCAGGCCCTACACCCAAACAAGGGCACTGCGTTCATCCACCTCTGGCCTGCTGGCCCCCCTACCTCTGAGGAAGCACAGTTCCCGCTCAGGCAAGTCAAAACTGTTCGCTGCTCTGGCACCCCAATGGTGGAACAAGCTCCCTCACGACGCCAGGACAGCGGAGTCAATCACCACCTTCCGGAGACACCTGAAACCCCACCTCTTTAAGGAATACCTAGGATAGGATAAAGTAATCCTTCTAACCCCCCCCCCTTAAAAGATTTAGATGCACTATTGTAAAGTGGTTGTTCCACTGGATATCATAAGGTGAATGCACCAATTTGTATGTTGCTCTGGATAAGAGCGTCTGCTAAATGACTTAAATGTAATGTAATGTAATATTGAGATGAGTGAGATGCAAGACTTCCACGCACAGTCACACACAGTATCTGCGCATGTGCACGGGCTCGCTTCACATTCTTACAGCGTGGAAGCCACGGGACCAAAACAGCATCGAAGTAGAGCCTCGCACTTCAACGCTCTTAGTTGTTGTGGAAATGTTTACTGTTTACTTACTGCATCTGCTGGAGACTCATGTCTCCCTCACTAACTTCAAGCACCAGCTGTCAGAGCAGCTCACAGATCATTGCATCTGTACATAGCCCATCTGTAAATAGCCCACCCAACTACCGCATCCCCATTCTGTATTTATTTATTTATTTATCTTGCTCCTTTGCACCCCAGTATCTCTACTTGCACATTCATCTTCTGCACATCTATCACTCCAGTGTTTAATTGCTATATCGTAATTACCTCGCCACTATGGCCTATTTATTACCTTACCTCCCTTATCTTACCTCATTTGCACACACTTCATATAGACTTTTTCTACTGTATTATTGACTGCATGTTTGTTTATTCCATGTGTAACTCTGTGTTGTTGTATGTGTCGAACTGCTTTGCTTTATCTTGGCCAGGTCCCAGTTGTAAATGAGAACTTGTTCTCAACTAGCCTACCTGGTTTAATAAAGGTGAAATACATTTTTTTTACGTCATATTGCTGAGTCTACCTTTATCACTCCCTTTTCACATGTATGTTACTCTGTGTTCAGTCCTAAAGCCACAAGTAGATTGATCACCATAGTCTGTTAGCTAGGCAATTATAAAAAATATATTATATCACTGGTTCCTTGCTATTTCACAATTAAATAGTGATGCGTTCTCTCTTTTGCCTCACTA
This sequence comes from Salmo salar, assembly GCF_965601325.2. NCBI lineage: Eukaryota > Metazoa > Chordata > Actinopteri > Salmoniformes > Salmonidae > Salmo > Salmo salar. The sequence goes on along the minus strand of NC_138318.1, from coordinate 44,443,536 downwards.
GCAGATTTAGGCCTACAGTATGGGGCGGCAGGGTAGCCTAGTGGTTAGAGGGCTAGTAACCGAAAGGTTGCGAGTTCAAATCCCCGAGCTGACAAGATACAATTCTGTCATTCTGCCCTGAACAAGGCAGTTAACCCACTGTTCCTAGACCGTCAATGAAAATAAGAATTTGTTCTTAACTGACTTGCCTAGTTAAATAAAGGTTAAAACATGTTTAAATACAAATGTCTGCTTTATCTGTAGTAGGGAATCTTGCGTGTCTGTCACAGATCTGAGCTGGATCAGCTCCCTCAGCCTGGCTGAGTTTGATACAGACGTCTCCCTCAGCCTGGCAGCGTTTGATACAGACGTCTCCCTCGGGCCTAGCTGCGTTTGATACAGATTCCGGTGGTCTACAGGTTTTCTGTGGAGTAGACAAACGAACATCACCTTTAATGACTTGATGGTGAATAAAACCTTGGACCTGAAAGTGACAGACTGAACCCACTGTAATGACACAGACAGGGGCCTACCAACAATATATAACGGTCTGTCTGTACTTAATCTGCCGGGGTGTGCACCACCAGATTGTACAAGTACACTACCGGTCAAAGGTTTTAGAACACCTACTCATTCAAGGGTTTTTATTTTTACTATTTTCTACGTTGTAGAATAATAGTGAAGACATCAAAACTGAAATAACACATATGGAATCATGTAGTATCCAAAAACAGTGTTAAAATATATATATATATATTCAAATACTCACCCTTTGCCTTGATGACAGCTTTGCACACTCTTGCCATTTTCTCAACCAGCTTCATGAGGTAGTCACCTGGAATGCAGGTGTGCCTTTTTAAAAGTTTCTCTCCTTCTTAATGCATTTGACCCAATCAGTTGTGTTGTGACAAGGTAGGGGTGGTATACAGATGATAGCCCTATTTGGTAAAATACCAAGTACATATTATGGCAATAACAGCTCAAATAAGCAAAGAGAAATGACAGTCCATCATTAATTTAAGACATGGACAGTCAATACAGAACATTTCAAGAACTTTCAAAAAGTTTCTTCAATTGCAGTCGCAAAAACCATCAAGCGCTACTTGCTCTCATGAGGACCGCCACAGGAATGGAAGACCCAGAGGATACATTCATTGGAGTTACCAGCCTCAGAAATTGGTTAGGAGTCCAAATTTGAGATTTTTGGTTCCAATCACCGTGTCTTTGTGAGACGTGGTGTGGGTGAACGGATGATCTCCGCCTGTGTATTTCCCACCGTAAAGCATGGAGGAGGAGGTGTTATGGTGTGGGGTAGCTTTGCTGGTGACCCTGTCTGTGATTTATTTAGAATTCATGGCACACTTAACCAGCATGGCTACCACAGCATTCTGCAGCTATACGCCATCCCATCTGGCTTGGGCTTAGTGAGACTGTCATTTGTTTTTTAACAGGACAATGACCCAACACACTTCCAGGCTGTGTAAGGGCTATTTGACCAAGAAGGAGAGTGATGGAGTGCTGCATCAGCTGACCTGGCCTCCACAATCCCCGACCTCAACCAAATTTAGATGGTTTGGGATGAGTTGGACCACAGAGTGAAGGAAAAGCAGCCAAAAGGTGCTCAGCACATGTGGGAACTCCTTCAAGACTGTTGAAAAAGCATTCCAGGTGAAGCTGGTTGAGAGAATGCCAAGAGTGTGCAGAGCTGTCAAGGCAAAGGACGGCTATTTGAAGAATATAAAATATATTTTGATTTGTTTAACACTTTTTTTTTTTTGTGTAACTTCATGATTCCATATGTGTTTCATAGTTTTGATGTCTTCACTAGTATTCTACAATATAGAAAATAGTAAAAAAAAAAAAAACCTTGAATGAGAGGGTGTCCTAAAATGTTTGATCAGTTTACTGTCCACATCACCCACAGGAAGTTTTAATCAGGGATAGTTTGTCACTTAATATATGTCCCGCAGCATTAGCAGACATAAGCACTGAGCAGGCTTCTGGACTTCTGGGTAGGGGAGAGAAGGGTCGGGGGCGGTATGCACTTACGCACGACTTGGCTGAAGTCTAATTGGTTTCCATGGTTACAAGGGGATAAGAGGTCACTGGCACTTTGGTTTTCCAATTATGGTTCGTGGCCAGTCGTCTATGAAGCGATTATAAGCTTTCATAGCTGACATTTCCCCAACCCATACACAATCCCAGTCAGATATGTGGACTGACTGTGTAGGACTGGGGCATCCACCAGATAGAAAACCTTTCTAATTACTTTTTTATGCGCTGACTCTATACTGTTGGGCAATGATTTATGTCTGTTTGGTTTTTCCTTTTAGAATAAGTGGATTGAGAACATGAGAACCAGTTAAGACTACTGTAACATAAAGTCTTATATTACACTATAAATAGGCCAGAAATGTCCTATTCAAAACAAACAACGAGGGAGGTAACATCCATCTTCTGCTTCTCCACCAGTTCTCTCTCAGCACTCCTAGGGCATGTCACCGTTAGGGTTAACGATCATTAACATGCTCCATCTCACTCAACGTGCTGCTGGCGCAGCAGAGCCCCGTGTGGCCTAGTAAAGTGGTGTTTCATTCAGTAGCACAGAGCCTTCAGACCTCCTCCTTAGATAATGACACGCCAGCTCTCTCACTGATGGCTCTCTCCATCAAACCTGAGCAGTAGTAGCACTGGGGACCTGGCTGATGTGACCCCACTGAGCATCTGGACCTGTTTGATTAAAGAACCATCTCAGGTTAGGAGGCAGCTGAACACAGCTGTACCAGATGCCAATTCAAAGCCTGGCAGCATTTGAATATAGCTGCAATTTATGAGCTTGGCTAGACTTAATTACCAACACCTTTTGTGTCTGATTGACTTTAAAAGGTTTCCTCTCTGTCAAGCTCACCACCACCACTGCTGGCTGCAGCCAGGCTGTTTTAGGATATCACACGTCATGGCAGACCTGCACTGTCAAGTCTTCTAGTTTCTCTGCAGCTTTGGTACTAGTTTGGGTGAGGGTACTGTCTTGTGTGGGTTAGGGTACTGTCTTGTGTGGGCCTATCAACCTGTCATTATCAAATGTATACATGCATCACTACTGCATGGAGCAGGGTCTATCAACCTGTCATTATCAAATGTATACATGCATCACTACTGCATGGAGCAGGGCCTATCAACCTGTCATTATCAAATGTATACATGCATCACTACTGCATGGAGCAGGGCCTATCAACCTGTCATCAAATGTATCCAATGCCTTCAGAAAGTATTCATAGCCCTTGACTTGTTCCACATTTAGTTTTTACAGCCTGAATTAAAAATGGATCAAATATATTTCTCACCCATCTACACCCAATAACCCATAATGTGAAAACACGTTTTTCACACCCCTGAGTTAATTTTATTTATTTTATTTATATTAATACTTTGTACATATATTTTTTTGTTGTCAAAACTGTATCTAGGTCACTCAGGAACAGTTAATGTCGTCTTGGTAAGCAACAGTGTAGATTTGACCTTGTGTTTTGGGTTATTGTCCTGCTGAAAGGTGAATTCATCTCCCAGTGTCTGTTGGAAAGCAAACTGAACCAGGTTTTCCTCTAGGATTTTGCTTGTGCTTATAGCTGTATTCCGTTTCGTTTTATCCTAAAGAACTACCTAGTACTTGCCGATGACAAGCATACCCATAACATGATGCAGCCACCACCATGCTTGAAATATGAAGAGTGGTACTCAGTGGCGTGTTGTTGGATTTGCCCCAAACATAACGCTTTGTATTCAGGACATAAAGTTTCTCTACCAACAGCCACATCCAACGTCATTTTAGAGAATTTGGCAGTACGTCCAACTGGCCTCACAACTACATCTAACTATGATAGCCAGGACCTCAACATCCGACTTCTTCACCTGCAAGATTGTCTGATACCAGCCACCCGGACAGCTGATGAAACTGGGATTGCACAACCGAAGAATTTCTGCACAAACTGTCAGAAATCGTCTAGGGAAAGCTCATATGCCTGCTCATCTTCCTCACCAGGGTCTTGACCTGACTGCAGTTTGGTGTCGTATCCGACTTCAGTGGGCAAATGCTCACCTTCGATGGCCACTGGCACGCTGGAGAAGTGTGCTCTTCACGGATGAATCCTGGTTTCAACTGTACCGGGCATATGGCAGACAGTGTGTATGGAATTGTGTGGGTGGGTGATGATATCAACGTTGTGAACAAAACAGAGTGCCCCATGGTGGGGTTATGGTATGGGTAGGCATATGCTATGGACAACGAACACAATTGCATTTTATCAATGGAAATTTGAATGCACAGAGAACTTGACGAGATCCTGAGGCCCATTGTCGTGCCATTCATCCGCTGCCATCACTTCATGTTTCAGCATGATAACGCATGGACCAATGTCGCAAGGATCTGTACACAATTCCTGGAAGCTGAAAATGTCCCAGTTCTTCCACTGCATACTCACAAGACATGTCACCCATTTGAGCATGTTTGGGATGCTCTGGGTCGACATTTACAACAGCGTGCTCCAGTTCCCGCCAATATCCTGCAACTTCGCACAGCCATTGAAGAGGAGTGGGACAACATTCCACAGGCCACAATCAACTCTATGCAAAGGACATGTCGCGCTGCATGAGGCAAATGGTGGTCACACAAGATACTGATTTGGTTTTTTGATTCACGCCCCTACCTTCTTCTAAAGTTGCATGTGACCATGAAATGCATCTGTATTCCCAGTCATGTGAAATCCATAGATTAGGTTTTAATAAATGTATTTCAATTGACTGATTTCCTTCTATGAACTGTAACTCAGTAAACTCTTGTTGGATGTTGTGTTCAGCATAATTGACTTGACATTTCAGCTTTACATTTTTCATTCATAAAAATCTCTAACAAAATTCCTCTTTCACATTATGGCATAATGTGTGTAGATCAGTGACACAAAGTCTCCATTTTAATAATGATTATTCCGGCTGTATGTAACACAACAAAATGTGGAAAAAGTAAAGGGGTGTGAATCATTTATGAAGGCACTGTACATGCATCACTACTGCATGGAGCAGGGCCTATCGACCTGTCATTATCAAATGTATAAATGCATCACTACTGCATGGAGCAGGGCCTATCAACCTGTCATTATCAAATGTATAAATGCATCACTACTGCATGGAGCAGGGCCTATCGACCTGTCATTATCAAATGTATAAATGCATCAATACTGCATGGAGTAGGTCCTATCAACCTGTCATTATCAAATGTATAAATGCATCACTACTGCATGGAGTAGGTCCTATCACTAGCAGAATCCTTTTTCCTTTCACGACTCTGATGAGCCCAACACGAAGAATATACTGCTTCCTCGGGAACAGGGGGCGGAGAAAGAGGGGCCAAAGGGCAGGCTGCCTTCTGAGAATTCGTAGGCGATCGAATAAACTCCCACTTCCCTCCATTCTACTAACAAACGTGCAATCCTTGGAGAATAAAATCGACGAGTTACGCGGAAGATTAAACTACCAACGGGACATTAAAAACTGTAACATCTTATGCTTCACGGAGTCGTGGCTGAACGATATCAACACAGAACTGGCTGGTTATACGATGTACCGGCAGGATAGAACAGCGCCGTCTGATATGACAAGGGGCGTCGGACTATGTATTTTTGTAAATAACAACTGGTGCACAATATCTAAGGAAGTCTTGAGCTATTGTTCGCCTGAGGTAGAGTATCTCATGATAAACTGTAGAGAGTTTTCATCTGTATTCTTCGTAGCTGTTTACAAACCACCACAGTCAGAGGCTGGCACTAAGACAGCATTGAATGAGCTGTATTCCGCATTAAGCAAACAAGAAAATGCTCACCCAGAGGTGACACCCCTAGTAGCCGGGGACTTTAATGCAGGGAAACTTAAATCCGTTTTACCAAATTTCTATTAGTATGTTAAATGTGCAACCAGAGGGAAAAAAACTCTGGACTACCTATAATCCACACACAGAGATGCATACAAAGCTCTCCCTCGCCCTCTATTTGGTAAAGCTAACCAGAGTACTATCCTCCTGATAACTGCTTACAAGCAAAAATTAAAACAGGAAGCACCAATGACCTAGATCAATAAAAAAAGTGGTCAGATGAAGCAGATGCTAAGCTACAGGACTGTTTTGCTAGCACAGACTGGAATTTGCTCCGGGATTCCTCCGATGGCATTGAGGAGTACACCACATCAGTCAATGGCTTCATCAACTGCGAGCATGCGCTGACCAACTGGCAAGTGTCTTCACTGACATTTTCAACCTCTCCCTGTCCGAGTCTGTAATACCAACATGTTTTAAGCAGACCACCATAGTGCCTGTGCCCAAGAACACTATGGTAACCTGCCTAAATGACTACCGACCCGTAGCACTCACGTCTGTAGCCATGAAGTGCTTTGAAAGGCTGGTCATGGCTCACATCAACACCATTATCCCAGAAACCCTAGACCCACTCCAATTTGCATAGCACCCCAACAGATCCACAGACGATGCAATCTCTATTGCACTCCACACTGCCCTTTCCCACCTGGACAAAATGAACAACCTATGTGAGAATGCTATTCATTGACTACAGCTCAGTGTTCAACACCATACTGCCCTCAGCTAATCAATAAGCTAAGGACGCTGGGACTAAACACCTCCCTCTGCAACTGGATCCTGGACTTCCTGACGGGCCGCCCCCAGGTGGTAAGGGTAGGTAACAGCACATCTGCTGCGCTGATCCTCAACACAGGGGCCCCTCAGGGATGCGTGCTCAGTTCCCTCCTGTACTCCCTGTCCACTCATGACTGCACGGCCAGGCATGACTCCAACAACAACATTACATTTGCCGATGACACGACAGTGGTAGGCCTGATCACCGACAACGATGAGACCTGGCAGTGTGGTGCCAGGACAACAAGCTCTCCCTCAACGTGATCAAGGCAAAGGAGATGATTGTGGACTACAGGAAAAGGAGGACCGAGCACGCACCCATTCTCATCGATGGGGCTGCAGTGGAGCTAGTTGAGAGCTTCAAGTTTTTGGTGTCCACATCAAATCAAATCAAATGTATTTATATAGCCCTTCGTACATCAGCTGATATCTCAAAGTGCTGTACAGAAACCCAACCTAAAACCCCAAACAGCAAGCAATGCATGTGAAAGAAGCACGGTGGCTAGGAAAAACTCCCTAGGAAAAACTCCCTGGAAAGGCCAAAAACCTAGGAAGAAACCTAAAGAGGAACCAGGCTATGAGGGGTGGCCAGTCCTCTTCTGGCTGCGCTGGGTGGATATTATAACAGAACATGGTCAAGATGTTAAAATGTTCAGAAATGACCAGCATGGTCAAATAATAATAATCGTAGTTGTCGAGGGTGCAACAAGCACGTCCGGTGAACAGGTCAGGGTTCCATAGCCGCAGGCAGAACAGTTGAAACTGGAGCAGCAGCACGGCCAGGTGGACTGGGGACAGCAAGGAGTCATCATGCCAGGTAGTCCTGAGGCATGGTCCTAGGGCTCAGGTCCTCCGAGAGAAAGAGAGAATTAGAGAGAGCATATTTAAATTCACACTGGACACCGGATAAGACAAGAGAAATACTCCAGATGTAACAGACTGACCCTAGCCCCCCGACACATAAACTACTGCAGCATAAATACTGGAGGCTGAGACAGGAGGGATCAGGAGACACTGTGGCCCCATCCGATGAAACCCCCGGACAGGGCCAAACAGGCAGGATATAACCCCACCCACTTTGCCAAAGCACAGCCCCCACACCACTAGAGGGATGTCTCCAACCATCAACTTACCGTCCTAAGACAAGGCCGAGTATAGCCCACAAAGATCTCCGCCACGGCACAACCCAAGGGGGGGCGCCAACCCAGACAGGAAGACCACGTCAGTGACTCAGCCCACTCAAGTGACGCACCCCTCCCATGGACGGCATGGAAGAACACCAGTACGCCAGTGACTCAGCCCCTGTAATAGGGTTAGAGGCAGAGAATCCCAGTGGAGAGAGGGGAACCGGCAAGGCAGAGACAGCAAGGGCGGTTCGTTGCTCCAGCCTTTCCGTTCACCTTCACACTCCTGGGCCAGACTATACTTAATCATAGGACCTACTGAAGAGATAAGTCTTCAGTAAAGACTTAAAGGTTGAGACTGAGTTTGCGTCTCTCACATGGGTAGGCAGACCATTGCATAAAAATGGAGCTCTATAGGAGAAAGCCCTACCTCCAGCCGTTTGCTTAGAAATTCTAGGGACAATTAGGAGGCCTGCGTCTTGTGACCGTAGCGTACGTGTAGGTATGTACGGCAGGACCAAATCGGAAAGATAGGTAGGAGCACATCACCAACAAACATCACCAACAAACTAACATGGTCCAAGCACACCAAGACAGTCGTGAAGAGGACACAACAAAACCTATTTCCCCTCAGGACACTGAAAAGATTTGGCATGGGTCCTCAGATCCTCAAAAGGTTCTACAGCTGCACCGTCAAGAGCATCATGACTGGTTGCATCACTGCCTAGTATGGCAACTGATAGGCCTCCGACCGCAAGGCACTACAGAGGGTAGTGCGTATGGCCCAGTACATCACTGGGGCCAAGCTTCCTGCCATCCAGGACCTCTATACCAGGTGGTGTCAGAGGAAGGCCCTAAAAATTGTCAGACTCCAGCCACCCTAGTCAGACTGTTCTCTCTGCTACCGTACGGCAAGCGGTACCGGAGCACCAAGTCTAGGTCCAAGAGGCTTCTAAACAGCTTCTACCCCCAAGCCATAAGACTCCTGAACATCTTGTCAAATGGCTACCCAGACTATTTGCATTGCCCCCCTCCCAATCTTTACACCACTGCTTCTCTCTGTTGTCATCTATGCATAGTTACTTTAATAACTCTACCTACATGTACATACTGCCTCAACTAACCGGTGCCCCCGCACATTGACTCTGTATCGGTACCCCCCCTGTATATAGTCTCACTATTGTTATTTTACTGCTGCTCTTTAATTACTTGTTGCTTTTCTGTTATTCTTATCTGTATTTTTTTTAAACTGCATTGTTGGTTAGGGGCTCGTAAGTAAGCATTTCATTGTAAGGTCTACACCTGTTGTGTTCTGCGCATTACTACATTTTGTTACCTTACTTATTCTAAAATTGATTAAATCATTTTTTTCCTTCATCAATACCTACTGTAACTATTCAGACCTTAACTCAGTACTTTGTTGAAGCACCTTTTGGCAGCGATTACAGCCTCAAGGCTTCTTGGGTATGACGCTACAAGCTTTGCACACCTGTATTTCGGGAGTTTCTCCCATTCTTCTCTGCAGAGTCTCTCAAGGTCTGTCAGGTTGGATGGGGAGCGTCGCTGTACAGCTATTTTCAGGTCTCAAGAGATGTTCGATTGGGTTCAAGTCCAGGCCCTGGCTCGGCCACTCAAGGACATTCAGAGACTTGTCCCAAAGCCACTCTTGCATTCTCTTGGCTGTGTGCGGAGGGTCATTGTCCTGTTGGAAGGTGAACCTTCACCCCAGTCTGAGCACTGTAGAGCAAGTTTTCATCAAGGATCTCTCTGTACTCTGCTCTGTTCGTCTTTCCCTTGATCCTGACTAGTCTCCCAGTCCCTGCCACTGAAAAACATCCCCACGGCATGATGCTGCCACCACCATGCTTCACCATAGCGATGGTGCCAGGTTTCCTCCAGATGTGACGCTTGGCATTCAAAGAGTTCAGTCCTGGTTTCATCAGACCAGAGAATCTTGTTTCTCATGTTCTGAATCCTTAAGGTGCCTTTTGGCCAACTCCAAGCGGGCTGTCATGTGCCCTTTACTGAGGAGTGGCTTCCATCTGGCCACTTTACCATAAAGGCCTGATTGGTGGAGTGCTGCAGAGATGGTTGTCCTTCTGGAAGGTTCTCCCATCTCCACAGAGGAACGCTGTTGCTCTGTCAGAGTGACCATCAGGTTCTTGGTCACCTCCCTGACCAAGGCCCTTCTCCCCCGATTGCTCAGTTTGGCTGGGTGGCCAGCTCTAGAAAGAGTATTGGTGGTTCCAAACTTCTTCCATTTAAGAATGATGGAGGCCACTGTGTTCTTGGGGACCTTCAATGCTGCAGACATGTTTTGGTACCCTTCCCCAGATCTGTGCCTCGACACAATCTTGTCTCTGTGGTCTCTGGACAATTCATTTGACTTCATGGCTTGGTTTTTGCTCTGACATGCACTGTCAACTGTGGGACCTTATAAAGACGTGTGTGTGCCTTTCCAAATCATGTCCAATTCATTGAATTTACCACAGGTGGACTCCAATGAGTAGAAACATCTCAAGGATGATCAATGGAAACAGGATGCACCAGAGCTCAATTTCGAGTATCATAGCAAAGGGTCTGAATATTATGTAAATAAGGTATTATATTTTAATACAGCTGCAAAAATTTCTAACAACTTGTTTTCGCTTTGTCATTATGAGATATTGTGTGTAGATTGAGGACATTTAAAAAACAAAAACAATTTTAGAATAAGGCTGTAAAGTAACAGTGGAAGAAGAGAAGGGGTGTGAATAGTTTCCGAATTCACTGTATATTACTCATTGCAAAGCATGTATACAAATGTTTATAGACCCCTCACCCTTTATGCTGTGACTTCTCTGTTCCCCTGTGTCTGTGATGTGGTCCTTTGTCTGGCAGCAGTAATAATGACCAGTGGTGTTCCTGTTTCAGTACTGGATCAACGAGTTCACCTCCAATCTAGGAATTGGAGTCTTTCACTCAGGGATGGAGATCTACGGCAGAGGTAAGGCAACCTCTTCTTCCCGCTGCTATGATTACAGCTCAGCAACACTGACCTCAAACACAGCAACACCACCCCACAGCCCTGTGAACTTCCCCTCCACCTCCACTAGTACTGTTGTGTGCTATGAATCTTTTTATAGTGTCTCTGACTTCCTCTGTGTTATCTGATCAATGTTCTTACCTTTCAGAGTTTGCCTATGGAGGACACCAATATCCATTTTCAGGAATATTTGAGATAACTCCAGGGGATGCCACAGAACTCGGGGAGACATTCAAATTCAAGTGAGTATTTGCTTTTTCCCTATCCCATTCCCCCCACCCGGAAACAATGTTTTCCACCCTGCCGAGCAACACGGGTTAGTTGTCAGTCCCCAATATCTCTGTCTACCCACCCACCCACCACTCCATTGCTTCCCAGAGTTCTGTCAACTTGGCTGGATGTCCTTTGGGTGGTGGACCATTCTTGATACACACATTTTAAAGTGTTGAGTGTGAATGTTGCAGTTCTTGACACAAACCAGTGCGCCTGGCACCTACATACCTCGTTCAAAGGCACTTAAATATTTAGTCTTGCCCATTCACCCTCTGAATGGCACACAATCCATGACTCAATTGTCCCAAGGCTAGAAAATCCTTCTTTAAACTGTCTCCTCCCCTTTATCTACACTGATTTGAAGTGGATTTAACAAGTGACATCAATAAGGGATCATAGCTTTTACCTGGATTCACCTGGTCAGTCTGTCATGGAAAGAGCAGCTATTCCTAATGTTTTTTACACTCAATGTATTTTCAGTGCATTCGGAAAGTATTCAAACCCCTTGACTTTTTCCACATTTTGTTACATTACAGCCTTATTCTAAAAATGATTAAATATTTTTTAAATTAATTTTATTAAAAATAAACATATCACATCTACATAAGTATTCAGACCCTTTGCTCAGTACCTTGTTGAAGCACCATTGGCAGCGATTACAGCCTTGAGTCTTCTTGGGTATGACACTACAAGGTTGGCACACCTGTTACTTCTCTGCAGATCCTCTTAAACTCTGTCAGGTTGGATGGGGAGCGTCGCTGCACAGCTATTTTCAGGTCTCTCAAGAGATGTTTGATCGGGTTCAAGTCCGGGCTCTGGCTGGGCCTCTCAAGGACATTTAGAGACTTGTCACGAAGCCACTCCTGCTCTGTCTTGGCTGTGTGCTTAGGGTCATTGTCCTGTTGGAAATGGGAACCCACCAGACATGTCACCCATTTAGCACGTTTGGGATGCTCTGGATCGGCGTGTACGACGGCGTGTTCCAGTTCCCGCCAATGTCCAGCAACTTCACACAGCCATTGGAAGAGGAGTGGGACAACATTCCACAGGCCACAATCAACAGCCTGATCAACTCTATGTGAAGGAGATGTCGCGCTGCATGAGGTGTTCACACCAGATACTGACTGGTTTTCTGATCCATGTCTCTACCTTTTTGTTACGTTATCTGTGACCAACAGATGTATATCTGTGTTCCCAGTCATGTGAAATCCCCAGATTAGGGCCTAATTTACTTATTTATTTAAATTGACTGATTTCCTTATATGAACTGTAACTCAGTAAAATCTTAGAAATTGTTGTGTGTTGCTTTTATATTTTAGTTTGTGTATATATATTGTTTGTATGTGTTGGGCTAGCTGAGATTATTCTTTAGAGTCAAGTATATTTGTCCAGGTCTCAATTGTTTCTTGACTAGCCCCATTCATTCTCCCTGTCGATAATTCTAATATTATGACTTCTAATAGTATATTGGGAGAGAGTGCGGTGATTGCCATCTAAGAGCCAACATATTTTTTTGCGTCAGTGCTGCCTGCCATTAGTAATAGTCTGATTCAAGGAGCTATTATCGTTAACTAACATGGTAGATGCAACGCATTGAATATTTACATTCATGCACTTCGAAATACATTTTTTTTAACTTTGCCCCAGAAGTATTTCACTGCAGAGCACTCCCACATCATATGAAGGAATGTGCCTACCTGATTTAGGTGACACAGTGAACAGTTGGGGCCAATTTCATCATAAAACCTTTCCTTGGTGTTAAATTCATTCTGTGAACTAGGGCTGACCCCATTTAGTCCACTGGTCAATTGTTTGGTTAGTTGACAACTTAAAAAAAAAAAAAATTTTTTTTAGCAGTTACAAAAAATATATATGTAAAGAATATGGCAAATGTCTTGATTGACACCTGTCTCAGTGGACTAATCCATTGCGGAGGCCGTGGGGATGGCACACCAGTAGTACATTTACCGTTAATCGTTCATTTATTCATCGTGTGTGTTTGTTTGGAGCGCTCCTCTCAATGTTGAGTAAGGACGCGCATCTGATTATGTATAGAAGTAGGCCTAGGCCACCTGGCCTGCGCACAAATTTAGGCTTATAAATGTGCCTGTTTGGGGATCTGATAGTATTTCTGATTTGTCTTAACTCACCACCACTAATGAGCTGTGGAGCTTCTCAAAGCAATTTTTTTCTTCACCTCAAAAAGCAACTAAAGTCTGTTTTACATCCATTAAGAATGCAATAGTTCCTCAATGTTGCCTATTTGAAAAATCTTTCCAGCTCTCTCCCTTTGGATAACCACCCGGCGTGAAAAGAAAAAAAAATGTAATGTTCTGATCCAGTGGAAACGTCATAAAATAGGCCTACCTGACTACTTCTTATCCCTTGTGCAAATAGCCTACAACTGTGTCTGTTCAGAACTCACTGGCATGGGAAACTCTGAGGGTGCAGAATATTTTATACAATGTTGCAAATTTGTTAGAGCAAGCTTTGGACTGGACCAAGTTGAAAGTTGATACGATGTTTCAAATTCCTTGTAGACAGGCCATGCTTAGCCAATGTGATTTATTTTCTTTACCTGCAGGATGCAATGTTTTTATTTGTTGGCTTTATGTAGGCTATTTTTACATAGTTGGCAATAGAAGTTACTTTTAGATTTGTATACTTTTTATTTAGATAGAATTTGTATTAATCACATGACAATGATTGTGAAATTCGACAACTTTATTATAAAATAAATGTGAGCGTAATGGCAGAATATGAGAAGGCCAGCAGCAACGGTAGGAGGAAGTTCAGGAACAGGTTTTTTTCTTGACCTCTGGGTCATTTGTGTGTCTTAATTATTTAATCACAGTGTGCTTAAAGCATCAGACAAGCTCAGTTTTATTTATTTATATATATATATATATATATATATATATATATATATATACACACACACACACACACACACACACACACACACACAGTTGAAGTCAGAAGTTTACATGCACCTTAGCCAAATACATTTAAACTCAGTTTTTCACAATTCTTAACATTTAATCCTAGTAAAAATTCCCTGTCTTAGGTCAGTTAGGATCACCACTTTATTTTAAGAATGTGAAATGTCAGAATAATAGTAGAGAGAATGATTTATTTCAGCTTTTATTTCTTTAATCACACTCCCAGTGGGTCAGAAGTTTACATACACTCAATTAGTATTTGGTAGCATTGCCTTTAAACTGTTTAACTTGGGTCAAATGTTTCAGGTAGCCTTTCACAAGCTTACCACAATAAGTTGGGTGAATTTTGGCCCATTCCTCCTGACAGAGCTGGTGTAACTGAGTCAGGTTTGTAGGCCTCCTTGCTTGCACACGATTTTTCAGTTCAGCCCACAAATGTTCTATAGGATTGAGGTCAGGGCTTTGTGATGGCCACTCCAATACCTTGACTTTGTTGTCCTTAAGCCATTTTGCCACAATTTGTAAGTATGCTTGGGGTTATTGTCAATTTGGAAGACCCATTTGCGACCAAGCTTTAACTTCCTGACTGATGTCTTGAGATGTTGCTTCAATATAGCCACATCATTTTCCTGCCTCATGATGCCATCTATTTTATGAAGTGCACCAGTCCCTGCTGCAGCAAAGCACCCCCACATGATGCTGCCACCCCCGTGCTTCACGGTTGGGATGGTGTTCTTCGGCTTGCAAGCCTCCCCCTTTTTCCTCCTAACTTAATGATGGTCATTATGGCCAAACTGTTCTATTTTTGTTTCATCAGACCAGAGGACATTTCTCCAAAAAGTATGATCTTTGTCCCCATGTGCAGTTGCAAACCGTAGTCTGGCTGTTTTATGGCGGTTTTGGAGCAGTGGCTTCTTCCTTGCTGAGCGGCCTTTCAGGTTATGTCGATATAGGACTCGTTTTGCTGTGGATATAGATACTTTTGTACCTGTTTCCTCCAGCATCTTCACATGGTCCTTTGCTGTTATTCTGGGATTGATTTGCACTTTTCGCACCAAAGTACGTTCATCTCTAGGAAACTGAATGCGTCTCCTTCCTGAGCGGTATGACGGCTGCGTGGTCCCATTGTGTTCATACTTGCATACTATTGTTTCTACAGATGAACGTGGTACCTTCAGGCGTTTGGAAATTGCTTCCAAGGATGAACCAGACTTGTGGAGGTCTACAAATTTTTTTCTGAGGTCTTGGCGATTTCTTTTGATTTTCCCATGATGTCAAGCAAAGAGGCACTGAGTTTGAAGGTAGGCCTTGAAATACATCTACAGGTACACCTCCAATTGACTCAAATGATGTCAATTAGCCTATCAGAAGCTTCTAAAGCCATGACATAATTTTCTGGAGTTTTCCAAGCTGTTTAACCTCTTGGGGCTAGGTGGGACGCTAGCGTGCCACCTGTGGTGCACTCCATCAACAGCAGGTGCATTTCAAGAGCGGCAAATTTGAATCCAAATAAATGTCAAAATTCAAATTTTTCAAAAATACAACTATGTTACACCATTTGAAAGATAAACATCTCCTTAATCTAACCACGTTTTACGATTTCAAAAAGGTTTTACGGCGAAAGCATAAATTTAGAGTATGTTAGGACAGTACATTTACAAGAGTTGTGTGTAATGTTTTGTCAAGTCAAAGACAGGGTCACCAAAACCATAAAACCAGCTAAAATGATACACTAACCTTTTACAATCTCCATCAGATGACACTCCTAGGACATTATGTTAGACAATGCATGCATTTTTAGTTCTATCAAGTTCATATTTATATACAAAAACAGCGTTTTACTATGGCATTGATGTTGAGGAAATCGTTTCCCTCCAATAACCGGCAGTCAAGTCAGCGTCAGAAATTAAATAATTAAAATTAGAAAACATTGTTAAAATATTATATTGTCATTTAAAGAATTATAGATTTACATCTTTTGAACGCAATCAACTTGCCAGATTTAAAAATAACCTTACTGGGAAATCACACTTTGCAATAATCTGAGCACTGTGCCCAGAAAAATACGCGTTGCGATACAGACTAGACGTCATGTTGGGGAGATCTAAAATCGAAAATACTATGTAAATAATCCATTACCTTTGATTCTCTTCATCAGATGTCACTTCCAGGTATCACAGGTCCATAACGAATGTAGTTTTGTTCAAAAAAGCTCATCATTTATGTCCAAAAATCTCCGTCTCGTTAGCACATGATGTAAGCCAGCCGGACTTCTCGTCATGAACGAGGGGAAAAAATATATTTCCGTTCGTTCAAACATGTCAAACGTTGTATAGCATAAATCATTAGGGCCTTTTTTAACCAGAACATGAATAATATTCAAGGTGGACGAATGCATAGCCTTTTATAACGTATTGGAACGAGGGTACCCAACATGAAGTAGCGCGCCAGGTGTCTAATGGGACATCACCGTTCCATGGCTCTTGTTCGGTCAGATCTCCCTCCAGAAGACTCAAAACACTTTGTAAAGGCTGGTGACATCTAGTGGAAGCAATAGGAAGTGCCAAAATATTCCTAAACCCCTGTGTCTTTCAATGGGATAGCTTTAAAGTCAATACAACACATCAGGTATCCACTTCCTGTCAGAAAATGTCTCAGGGTTTTGCCTGCCAAATGAGTTCTGTTATACTCACAGACACCATTCAAACAGTTTTGGAAACTTTAGAGTGTTTTCTATCCATATATAATAAGTATATGCATATTCTAGTTACTGGGTAGGATTAGTAACCAGATTAAATCGGGTACATTTTTTTTATCCAGACGTGCAAATGCTGCCCCCTAGACCCAACAGGTTAAAGGCACAGTCAACTTAGTGTATGTAAACGTCTGACCCACTGGAATTGTGATACAGTGAATTACAAGTGAAATAATCTGTCTGTAAACAATTGTTGGAAAAATTACTTGTGTCATGCACGAAGTAGATGTCCTAACCGACTTTACAAAACTGAGAAATGGCGCCGGAAGAAATGGCAGCAGTTTTACGGGCGCCCAACCAATTGTGCTATTATGTGTTTTTTTTGCGTTATTTGTAACTTGTTTTGTACATAATGTTTCTGCAACCGTATCTTACGTCAAAAAAAGAGCTTCTGGACATCAGGACAGCGATCACTCTCCTCGGATTAGACAAAGATTTTTTCTACAACAAGGATGACGCACAAGGCATTCTCCAAGCACCCCACAGGGCCGACATCCCCGTTATTTGCAAGAGGAAGCGACGCAGGTACAGAGGACAAAGAGCCGGATGCCTGGTCAGGACCCGGAGAAGGCGACTGGGAAAGCTGCCGTTACCATCAATACTACTCGCCAACGTGCAATCATTGGACAATAAATTAGACAAGGTACGATCATGAATATCATACCAACGGGACATCAAAAACTGTAATATCCTATGTTTCACGGAATCGTGGCTGAATGACGACATGGATATTCAGCTAGCGGGATATACGCTGCACCGGCAAGATAGAACAGCACACTCCGGTAAGACGAGGCGGGGGCGGTCTGTGCATATTTGTAAACAACAGCTGGTACATGAAATCTGAGGAAGTCTTTAGATTTTGCTCGTCTGAAGTAGAGTATATTGTGATAAATTGCAGGCCACACTACTTGCCTAGAGAGTTTTCAGCTATACTTTTCGTGGCTGTTTATTTACCACGACAGACAGATGCTGGCAATAAGACCGCACTCAGTCAGCTGTATAAGGAAATAAGCAAACAGGAAACCACTCACCCAGAGGTGGCGCTCCTAGTGGCCGGAGACTTTAATGCAGGAAAACTTAAATCAGTTCTACCAAATTTCTATCAACATGTTAAATGTGCAACCAGAAGGGAAAAAATTCTAGATCACCTGTACTCCACACACAGAGACGCGTACAAAGCTCTCCCTCGCCCTCCATTTGGTAAATCCAACCACAACTCTATCCTCCTGATTCCTGCTTACAAGCAAAAATTAAAGCAGGAAGCACCCGTGACTCAGTCTATAAAAAAGTGGTCAGATGAAGCAGATGCTAAACTACAGGACTGTTTTGCTATCACAGACTGGAACATGTTCCGGGATTCTTCCGATGGCATTGAGGAGTACACCACATCAGTCACTGGCTTTATCAATAAGTGCATCGAGGACGTCGTCCCCACAGTGACTGTACGTACCTACCCCAACCAGAAGCCATGGATTACAGGCAACATTCGCACTGAGCTAAAGGGTAGAGCTGCCGCTTTCAAGGTGCGGGACTCTAACCCGGAAGCTTCCAAGAAATCCTGCTATGCCCTGCGACAAATCATCAAACAGGCAAAGCGTCAATACAGGGCTAAGATTGAATCATACTACACCGGCTCCGACGCTCATCTTATGTGGCAGGGCTTACAAACTATTACAGACTGCAAAGGGAAGCACAGCCGCGAGCTGCCCAGTGACACGAGCCTACCAGACGAGCTAAATCACTTCTATGCTCGCTTCGAGGCAAGCAACACTGAGGCATGCATGAGAGCATCAGCTGTTCCGGACGACTGTGTGATCACGCTCTCCGTAGCCAACGTGTGTAAGACTTTTAAACAGGTCAACATACACAAGGCTGTGGTGCCAGACAGATTACCAGGACGTGTGCTCCGGGCATGTGCTGACCAACTGGCAGGTGTCTTCACTGACATTTTCAACATGTCCCTGATTTGAATCTGTAATACCAACATGTTTCAAGCAGACCACCATAGTCCCTGTGCCCAAGAACACAAAGGCAACCTGCCTAAATAACTACAGACCCGTAGCACTCACATCTGTAGCCATGAAGTGCATCGAAAGGTTGGTAATGGCTCACATCAACACCATTATCCCAGAAACCCTAGACCCACTCCAATTTTCATACCACCCAAACAGATCCACAAATGATGCAATCTCTATTGCACTCCACACTGCCCTTTCCCACCTGGACAAAAGGAACACTTATGGGAGAATGCTATTCATTGACTACAGCTCAGCGTTCAACACCATGGTATCCTCAAAGCTCATCACTAAGCCTAGGATCCTGGGACTAAACACCTCCCTCTGCAACTGGATCCTGGACTTCCTGACGGGCCGTCCCCAGGTGGTGAGGGTAGGTAGCAACACATCTGCCACGCTGATCCTCAACACTGGAGCTCCACAGGGGTGCGTGCTCAGTCCCCTCCTCTTCTCCCTGTTCACTCACGACTGCATGGCCAGGCACAACTCCAACACCATCATTAAGTTTGCAGACGACACAACAGTGGTAGGCCTGATCTCCCTACAGGCTGTCTTGTCGGTGGAGGTCAGAGACCTGGCCGGGTGGTGCCAGAATAACAACCTCTCCCTCAACGTAACCAAGACTAAGGAGATGATTGTGGACTACAGGAAAAGGAGGACCGAGCACATCCCCATTCTCATCGACGGGGCTGTAGTGGAGCAGGTTGAGTGCTTCAAGTTCCTTGGTGTCCACATCAACAACAAACTAGAATGGTCCAAACACACCAAGACAGTCGTGAAGAGGGCACGACAAAGCCTATTCCCCCTCAGGAAACTAAAAAGATTTGGCATGGGTCTTGAGATCCTCAAAAGGTTCTACAGCTGCAACATCAAGAGCGTCCTGACTGGTTGCATCACTGCCTGGTACAGCAATTGCTCGGCCTCCGACCGCAAGGCACTACAGAGGGTAGTGCGTACGGCCCAGTACATCACTGGGGCTAAGCTGCCTGCCATCCAGGACCTCTATACCAGGCGGTGTCAGAGGAAGGCCCTAAAAATTGTCAAAGACCCCAGCCACCCCAGTCTCTGTTCTCTCTACTACCGCATGGCAAGCGGTACCAGAGTGCCAAGTCTAGGACCAAAAGGCTCCTCCCAAATGGCTACCCAGACTAATTGCATTGTGCCCCCCCCAACCCTTCTTTTTACGCTGCTGCTACTCTCTGTTTATAATATATGCATAGTCACTTTAACTATACATACTACCTCAATTGGGCCGACCAAGCAGTGCACCCGCACATTGGCTGACCGGGCTATCTGCATTGTGTCCCGCCACCCGCCAACCCTTCTTTTACGCTACTGCTACTCTCTGTTCATCATATATGCATAGTCACTTTATAGCCTCGCTATTTTTATTACCTGTCTTTTTACTGTTGTTTTGTTTCTTTACTTACCTAACACCTTTTTTGCACTATTGGTTAGAGCCTGTAAGTAAGCATTTCACTGTAAGGTCTACACCTGTTGTATTCGGCGCACGTGACAAACTTTTGATTTAATTTTAACAAGATATTTGTGGAGTGGTTGAAATACTTAGGTTGGAGTCATTAAAACTTGTTTATGTAAACTTCCAACTTCAACTGTGTGTGTGTGTGTGTGTGTGTGTGTGTGTGTGTGTGTGTGTGTGTGTGTGTGTGTGTGTGTGTGTGTGTATGTATATATTGTTAATGTAACTTGTTTATGTAAACTTCCGACTTCAACTGTGTGTATGTATGTATATATATATATTAGTTCATTTTATTTTTATTCAAACATAAGGTGTGTCTATATATGGAAAAATACACATTTCAAAATTTGGACCAGTCATTTGGTCTAAAGAGCAGACAACTGTGTCTTGGTCGACCCCCAAAAAATTTGTCGGGTTCAGCCCTACTGTGAACAGATTTATTGTATAAATTGATGGTTCGGATTATGGGATTCCAAGGTCATATTTTTCAATATTCTGTTCAAGTTTAAGGGTTGTCCAGATTCACTTAGATCTGTGGACAATACTTTTTTTTAATGGCTAGCTCAGAATATGAGCTTTCCAAAAGTTGTTTATATATTATAAAGATCAGTCCTTTCGGGAGCCCATCATTATATGTTTCGGTAGTTGGGTTTCCCGAGAGACTGCATAGGCAAACAAAGCAGACCTAAGTTCTAAATATAGAAAAAAAGGTAATGTCTGTATCTTTCAAATCTTGGAATGTTCCAAGACCATTATTGTCCATGATATCGGCAAGGATACGGATTCCACATTTGCACCATTGGGGTATGCAAATGGCCGCCCTCTAGATCGCAAGGCATTATTGTAAAATATTGGAGTATGGGCATGTATTTTTTTAATTTAGCGCCAAATAGAAATTGTGTTAGCAATAATGAGACCAAAGTGTAGTTTACATTGTTTAAGGTATATATCAGTAAAGACCACCTCTTCCAGGGCAATAGGAGACACCATATTTCTCTCTATACTCAGCAAGGGGGTGGAGGATTCATGTCTAAACCAATTTAGGATGGGAGGAAATGCTACTGTGTGGAAATACAATTTAAAATTTGGTACGGATAGTCCTCCTACGTCTTTCCCTCTTTACAAGTTTCTTAATTTTATCTGGGCTCGCTTACCTTGCCATATACATATGGATTTTATTCCAATAGCCAGAATGGGGAGAGAAGGGAAGCATTGAACTACAGAAATTCAGCCGTGGCAATATATTCATTTTGACGATAGATATTCTGCCGGTTAAAGCAAATGGGATATTAGTGCATCTACTGAGGTCAGATTGAATTGATTTGAGTGTTCTGTTCAAGGTTCTGGCAATTGTTTCATCTAAAGAAGGAAATATATCTACTCCCAAATATTTAAAATGGTAAACTATTGGGATTCCATAAATTGAGATGGAGTCCTCCATCAGGGTCTTGAGAGGCGGTAGGACTGATTTTGGTTTTATAACTTGAGATGGTGCTGAATTTCTCTAATTTTTACATTTACATTTAAGTCATTTAGCAGACGCTCTTATCCAGAGCGACTTACAAATTGGTGCATTCACCTTATGATATCCAGTGGAACAACCACTTTACAATAGTACATCTATATCTTTTTGGGGGGGGGGGGGGGGGGGGGGGTTAGAAGGATTACTTGATCCTATCCTAGGTATTCCTTAAAGAGGTGGGGTTTCAGGTGTCTCCGGAAGGTGGTGATTGACTCCGCTGTCCTGGCGTCGTGAGGGAGCTTGTTCCACCATAGGGGTGCCAGAGCAGCGAACAGTTTTGACTGGGCTGAGCGGGAACTGTGCTTCCTCAGAGGTAGGGGGGCCAGCAGGCCAGAGGTGGATGAACGCAGTGCCCTTGTTTGGGTGTACAGCCTGAAGGTACGGAGGTGCCGTTCCCCTCACAGCTCCGTAGGCAAGCACCATGGTCTTGTAGCGGATGCGAGCTTCAACTGGAAGCCAGTGGAGGAGCGGGGTGGCGTGAGAGAACTTGAGAAGGTTGAACACCAGACGGGCTGCGGCGTTCTGGATGAGTTGTAGGGGTTTAATGGCACAGGCAGGGAGCCCAGCCAACAGCGAGTTGCAGTAATCCAGACGGGAGATGACAAGTGCCTGGATTAGGACCTGCACCGCTTCCTGTGTGAGGCAGGGTCGTACTCTGCGAATGTTGTAGAGCATGAACCTACAGGATCGGGTCACCACCTTGATGTTAGTGGAGAACGACAGGGTGTTGTCCAGGGTCACGCCAAGGTTCTTAGCACTCTGGGAGGAGGACACAATGGAGTTGTCAACCGTGATGGCGAGATCATGGAACGGGCAGTCCTTCCCCGGGAGGAAGAGCAGCTCCGTCTTGCCGAGGTTCAGCTTGAGGTGGTGATCCGTCATCCACACTGATATGTCTGCCAGACATGCAGAGATGCGATTCGCCACCTGGTTATCAGAAGGGGGAAAGGAGAAGATTAATTGTGTGTCGTCTGCATAGCAATGATTGGAGAGGCCATGTGAGGATATGACAGAGCCAAGTGACTTGGTGTATAGCGAGAATAGGAGAGGGCCTAGAACAGAGCCCTGGGGGACACCAGTGGTGAGAGCACGTGGTGCGGAGACAGATTCTCGCCACGCCACCTGGTAGGAGCGACCTGTCAGGTAGGACGCAATCCAAGCGTGGGCCGCGCCGGAGATGCCCAACTCTGAGAGGGTGGAGAGGAGGATCTGATGGTTCACAGTATCAAAGGCAGCAGATGGGTCTAGAAGGATGAGAGCAGAGGAGAGAGAGTTAGCTTTAGCAGTGCGGAGAGCCTCGGTGACACAGAGAAGAGCAGTCTCAGTTGATCTTTAAAACTTTTGGGAGGGATTGAGATACTTTATCTAGACAATGTAAGATCTCGTCGGCGTATAATGGGATGACGTGATCTGTAGAATTGAGAGATATTGATGCCTGGGCCAGGGGCTCCATATACAATAAAAATAGCAGAGGTGAGATGGGATCACCTTTCCTGCTACTTCTACTTATTCTGAACAAAACAGAGCAGGTATTGCCTGTTATTACTATGGATGAGGGATTGGCATATAGTATTTTAATCATATGAATAAAATTGGAGCCAAGCACTATATGTTCCAAAATCTGACCAAAGATATTACCATTCTAGTCTATCAAAAGCTTTTTCTGCATCAAGTGATAGGACTGCCCAAAGAGCTTTGGTTTCTGATGAAGCATGTAAGATATGTAATAGACTGAGGTTATCTGAGGATAATAGTTTAACAGACCCGCTTTGGTCCAGATGTACCAATTTGGGTAAGTTTTCTATGTTTATCAAAGATGGTGAGCGCACTGGGTGAACGCTCTAACATCATTAACAACTTTTCCAATTCTGATTATCTTTTTTAGTTGCGATTTATTCAGCCCAGATGCAAATGCAGTTGCGTTGTTTGTAATAAAACCTTTGGTGGCATCCTATAGAATCTGAGGATCATCGACTGAATTTTTGTAAATCATTAGGAGTTAATTCAATTCAGTTTTTCAAAGTTTTCAAAGAAAGTAGGATTTTGTAGTAAGGAAACATTAAAGCTCCATCTTGTGGCTCTTTTAGGAGATTCAGACATTTTGTATCTGGCAATAAGATGCATTGTTGGGTTCTGAGTTCTAAACTTGAAAATATGAAGTATCCTTTTCCATGTCACTGAGGGAGAGAGGGGAATGTAGAATGTTTACATTCTGTCAGAATGTTATTGTTAGACATCGGGGATCCTTTGGTGAGGAGTGAGGAATTTGGTGCTGAGATCAGATCAGATGAAGTGAGGACGAATAGATATCACTAACTTTCTGTCTAGCAACAGAGATGTATTGGCTGTTCAGATGTGTAGGAGGAGACTCAGCATAGGAGAAAGGGTTAAATACCAGTACTTGTGTGAATATTCTTTATCTGTTCAGCTGTCCGACCCTTTTGATGAATAAACTTGGTTTGAGCTTTAATAGTTGTCCGTCAGTTTTTACCGTTATTTAGAACCTAACAGCATGTTGATCAGATATGCTCATATGTCAGATTTCTTTTTTCTTGATTAAAGAAAATAGAGGACTATATAATATTACGACATCGATTCTGGGATATTTTAAAATATCGCCTTGTATGGTGGAAAAATTTGACTTGAATTGACCCTGTCTCTCTGTGTGGATCCTGTTCCTGGTGTCAGAGAGGCCATTGTTCTGGGCAGCACAGACTTCACTGAGGAGGATGTGGAGCGCATCATGGCGGACCTGGGGAAAGAGTACAAGGGGAACGCCTACCATCTCATGCACAAGAACTGTAACCACTTCACCTCAGCCCTGTCGGAGGTAAGCAACACTGAACACACACACACACACACAGGCACACAGGCACATACACACAAAGGCCTATATCCCAGTGTTTTCCAGGGTGTGATGGACTCTGTCTGAATTATGTTGAAGAAGCTTCCATTAAAGAACACCCTCTGTGTTCTGATATACCGGTAACTCTCAATCCACAATATAGCAGGGGATGTAAAGCCATAACACATACATTTTTCAAGCAGCAGATTATGATCGGTAATGTTAAAAGCTGCACTGATGTCTAACAAAACAGCTATCACAATTTCTCTCAGCCAATCATCAGTCAAGTGCTGTACATGTTGAGTGTCCTTCCTTATATGCGTGCTGAAAGTCTGTTGTTCATTTGTTTACTTACAATGCTATTTCTATCTGGTCAAATTGGGTTAGAAACAGACTTATTGGTCGGCTGTTTGAGCCAGTAAAGGGGGCTTTGCTATTCTTGGGTAGCAAAATGACTTTTGCTTCCCTCCAGGCCTGAAGGTGCACACTTTCTAGTAGGCTAAGATTGAAGAGATGGCAAATAGAAGTGGCAATATTCTCCATGGTCATTCTCAGTCATTTTCTGTTCAAGTTGTCAGACCCAAGTGGCTTGTCATTGTTGATAGACAACAATAATTTTTTCACCTCTTCCACACTTAGTTTACAGAATTGTCTTTCATAATTTGGTCACTTATGCATGGAGGTTCAACATTTTTTGCTGGCATGTCATGCCTAAATTTTCTAATCTTGCCAATTAAAAATATAATTAAAGTAGTTGGTAATATCAGTGGGTTTAGTGATGAATGAGCCATCTGATTCATTGAATGATGGTGCGGAGTTTGCCTTTTTGCCCAAAATTTCATTTAATGTGCTCCAAAGCTTTTTACTATCATTCTTTATATCATTTATCTTTGTTTCATAGTACAGTGTCTTCTTCTTTTTGTTCAGTTTAGTCACATGATTTGTGCAGCAAGATTTATTTGCCATTCCTTTTGCCTCATCCCTCTCAACCATACTTTTTTTTAAATCCACAGGGATTTAACAGTTGCATGCTTATTAGTAACTGGAATAAGCAATTTCATAAATGTGGTTACACACCACAGACCAGCAAATATTAGTTACATCTTCAACATAGGAATCACTACTAAACTTATTGTATGACCTCTTATGCATTATATTAGGCCCAGCCATTGAAACTTTGGTGTTCTGAGCTATGGCTTCTATATTGTGATCACTACATCCAATGGATTTGGATACTGCATTAGAGCAGATTTCTGCAGCATTAGTAAAGATGTGATCAAAACAAGTAGATTTCATTCCTGTGCTATTTTGTAAATACCCCGGCAGGCAGTATTTATCACATACATTATCAAGCATTTCACACATATTATCCGGATACTGACCAGGGCCTAAAAGGTACTTTTTGGTCTACCAGGCAATTGTACATGTGATGTTGGCCCGGATAAACCGGATGTAACCCGCATATAGACGTCCATGAATTGGTGTATGCGAACGTGAGTAGATTACCTTGAAAACAACGGGCGGACATTTGGACGCATTCTCCAGTTCTTATTATACCTCAGTGGCTATGTCTCTGAGACACCACCTTAACCAACTTAATTTGGCTCCAATGCGTTATTGAGTCTTCACACATGGGAATGAATGACGTCACATGATCGATGGCTTTGTCGATACATATTGTCATGACTGGCCTGCTCGGGTCAGGTTACCATGGACCACAATCCTACAGGGAGATCTCTCACACCCACCAGAGGGGAAGAGATTGGGAGGTATGGGGGGTTATGACACCTAACGCCCATTGTAAATCTTAAGGCAGCAGACAAAATTCCTTTTGTCCTCTCATTATGGAGAACCGCCCTCAGAACATTAACATGCAATAAATGGACTTTGGGACAATAGGTTTTGTCAGCCACAATGGTGGTAATGACGATAGATGGAATATGAAAATGAATGTCGTTTTTGTAATGTTATTAAAAGTTAAAGGACGACGTTATAACGAAAACATTGTAACTTTAAGGGTTTTCCTAACATGTGCCTGATGTTTGCATATTGTACGTTGTGTGGAAAATGTCCAGATCAAAGAGAATGTTTTTGTAAAGATGAAATGTGAAGATAGTTGTCTAAATTGGATCTGAGTAAAATCCAGACCTTGCCTCGTAACTTTCCTCGTAACTGCCCTGAAGGCGGAAACGTCCATTTCTGACCCGAGGGTATAAAACATGTGAGTTAAGAATTAACATATCAGACTAAGTGACCCTGAGCTGCAGCCAAGGTCTGAGTGGTCAGCAAACCCAAAACGCAACACGAGCTTGAAGAAGACAAAGGAACCTTTTAACAACCTATGCTACGGACGAGTAGCTGTATCTAAAGGGGGTGAATTCAAGCAGGACCACCTGGTCACCACTCTCCAAGGAATCGTGTGTCTACACTGTTTTCCTTCCCACGCTGGAACCATCCCCACGGCTGATTAGCCCTCCTCCGAAAACACCTTTTCAGAACAAGGGCGAGGAAACAGACCACTAAGAGAAAGGACACTGACATCGTGAGGAGAAACCGAGAGTTACACCCGGTAACCGAAGACGGACCGTCATCAGAGAAGTCAAAATTCGGTCCACGCAGACACACCCCATCGGAGACCTTCAACACATAATTACATCATTATATTCTGACCCATAAGAGCGGCAGTTCGGGCAAGGTTAAGGTTAAAATAAGCATAGCTGACAAATGCACGCAAGTGTGTTTTTCTCTCTTGCACTCTCTCTCTCTTGAAATCCCCATTTTGTGTAACACGTGTCATATTGTGTTGATCCGCTAGGGACCTGTTTCATCGTACTAAGTTCTAATCAATAGCCTAGACTGTGTGTTTGTGTATGTTATATTATCATTTTAGCTTGTTGGCAAATAAATAATCAAGACTCGGGTTTGTGCAGATTCCCGGATTATGCGACGTTCAGAATGAGATTGTAGAGGAAATTGATTGTAAAATCGATATTCTAATAATAGAAACTTAATAAAACCAAACTTTCCCATGGTGCCCCAGGCTAATGAGTTAATAATTACCTGATTCATTTAATCACGTAATTATAAACCGTTAATCATTCAATGAGCAGCAGTCGTCACATTAATCAATACAACATCACGACAATATATACAGTCACAGAGGAATTTAGAACATGCTGCAGTCACGTCAGGTTACTATGACAACAGTCGCAACAACAAAGTCGAAGTTGAATGTCTCTTGCTCCTTGCTGGGTAAAGCAATGGCTGTATGAAAGGCTGTTTGAAAGGGGGTCCAATAAATATTGCCCAATTGTTTCTTTTACAGGCAACATACCATGAATCCTATGAGCAGTATTTGATAATCCTTTCTGCATTTGAAAGGCAAATGAAGTGGGCCTGATGGCAGTGGTGGTTCTAGACAATTTCAACTGGGGGGGCCAAGTTGGGGCCAGTTGTACTGTTAGAGGGGCCAGTTACATTAGACGTTATTGTTGTCATATCGTTTTCTTCACTGCATTGCAGGCATTAGCAGGCAAAAGACCATGTTCATAATCATCATCGTTGCCACTGTCTAATAACGGATGTAAAAAAAGAACGATAGCAAAAATGTATGTAACAATTATTTCATTCTCCACATTTAGGGGGCCCACAAGGGGGTCCAAAAATGTTGTCACATGGGCACTGCCCCCCCCCCCCCCCAGAACTGCTAGTGCCTCTGGATAAGAACTTATTTCCAGTGAAACCAGCACCTCTTCCTCCTAGTGTTTTAGGTCATACCATCTTGTTATCACTACTACAACTAGACATGTCTAGTATGACTCGATGTATGACGATGTTGTATAGATTGAGTCAGATCATTGTTTCTAGTCATTTGCGATCTATTTTGTTCTGTGTTAATGAAAGCAAATCATTTTTCGAGATTAATTTATGCCAGGGGTCTCCAACAGGTCAATCGCGAGGTCACAGGCCAGCTATGAGTAGCTCCCCAAACAATTCTGAAAGTGCTTGCATTTGTCACGTGTTCCACCGCAAACTGTCATAAACAAATCTCACAAGTATCAGACACCTCAAGCACCAGGCTACTATCCAATCAAATCCACATTGACATTATCCCACCCCTGGTTAGCCACAATTGGCGTGAAAAGCCAAACGTAAGGCAATATCTGCCATTTCATTTCCAGCAATATTGCCTCTGTCTGTGTGGTGTGCGCATTTGTCGATCATTCACTTTGTGTAGCCAGTTGGCTTGTTTTTCACAGCCAGAGGCTTTTCCCACCCAAGACCTGTTTTTTCCAAAGTGGAATAGATCCATTAGACATCACAAGGACTAAAGATAAGAATCTACAGCTAATACCGCTTTGATAGAAAGGGCGATTTGTGTTCCTCTGCATTTACTGGGTCAGTAAATGTCTTTGTTTGGTGTTCGCTTTTTATTTTTTATTTAACTAAACAAGTCAGTTAAGAACAAATTCTTATTTTCAATGACGGCTTAGGAACAGTGGGTTAACTGCCTTGTTCAGGGGCAGAACGACAGATTTTTACCTTGTCAGCTCGGGGATACGATCTTGCAACCTTTCGGTTACTAGTCCAACGCTCTAACCACTAGGCTACCTGCCGCTTTGGAACACAATGTTTGAAAAGATTGGTTTTATGGTTGCTAAACTATTTTCACGGGAAAGAGATTTTTATTGTGATGTGAGAAATTCTAATAATGTCATTGGTGTTAAAAAAAGGGACAGGGGACAGGTAACAACTCAACACAGGTGTCTTGAACAGAAGTAAACTCCTCTATTCACTGGGGTGATAAAAACACATTACTGTGCTCAGCAAAAGGAATGGTCATGGCCAGTGGCTACCAAGGAAGTAATTACATTGTAATGATGTCTGTACTTAGCAAGACGACACAGCCACAATATTTTCCCATTGAAATAGCACCCCAGTAGTAGCCATCAGATGAATAAGGGTCGAATTGGATACAGTCTAGTGCAGTTCATTCCAATACCTAAAGATGAATTGGATACAGTCTAGTGCAGTTCATTCCAATACCTAAAGATGAATTGGATACAGTCTAGTGCAGTTCATTCCAATACCTAAAGATGAATTGGATACAGTCTAGTGCAGTTCATTCCAATACCTAAAGATGAATTGGATACAGTCTAGTGCAGTTCATTCCAATACCTAAAGATGAATTGGATACAGTCTAGTGCAGTTCATTCCAATACCTAAAGATGAATTGGATACAGTCTAGTGCAGTTCATTCCAATACCTAAAGATGAATTGGATACAGTCTAGTGCAGTTCATTCCAATACCTAAAGATGAATTGGATACAGTCTAGTGCAGTTCATTCCAATACCTAAAGATGAATTGGATACAGTCTAGTGCAGTTCATTCCAATACCTAAAGATGAATTGGATACAGTCTAGTGCAGTTCATTCCAATACCTAAAGGACCGTTAGCTCTATCCTGCTTAGTAGGGCCAAATGTCTTACCGCTACAGTATCAGCAGATCCATTTCCAGTAAGACCTAGCACTCCAGTATCAGTGCTGCATGTCTCACTGTTCTACTCTGCACTCTTCCTGTCTGTCCATCAGGCCCTGTGTGGCAGGAAGATCCCTCTCTGGGTGAACCGGCTGGCCTACTTCAGTTCCTGTGTGCCCTTCCTGCAGAGCTGCCTGCCCATGGAGTGGCTGACCCCGGCTGCCCTGCAGTCCAGCATCAGCCAGGATCAGCCAGAGGATGCCTCTGCCTCCATAAACTCCATGCCTTCCCTCTCCCTCTCCTCTCCTTCCCCCTCCAGGCCCAGGGTTCCCCGACATCAGCCCCACTGACAGGACCAGCCCTGTGTGCAACATCACCTTCAATGACAGGCTCTAGCAGGGCCCCTCCTACTGTACTGTACACCACTCTGCCAATAGACAGGAACCTCACCCTACCTATCTACTGCCCATGCCTACTGTGCTCCTGATGAGACTTGCCATCCACCAGCTGCATTGAAGCCCCTCCTATACTGACTTGACTGGCAGACTTGGGGTGAAGGCTACTGCCTCAGAGTACTGATGTGTTTTTACACAAAGTAAAACAACATTCAGATCATGTTTTGTGGCATTTCTTAATTTTCAAGGCCTTTATTTTCTATACTCAGGACTCTGAAAAATACTTTGAATATTGTTCTTTTTTCACTAATAGCTTCTTTTGCTTTTTCTAACACTTTAGTCATCACCGAGTGCGTTTGTAATCCTCTCTTTAAATAGAGCTTTTGTTTACAACATGTTTGTGGGTGAGTGTTTTACAACCACCTGGGCCAAACCCTCTCCACACTTTTCTTACGACACACACAGCTGATGTCTACACCTGTGGCAGCCGTGCCTGAAGATTTTTAC
>NC_138318.1:43697500-43720000 GCF_965601325.2 Salmo salar | reverse complement strand
CCCCAACTCCCAATAGGGTCACTCTTGCCCACCCCCAGTTCACTTCCCCACCACCTGACCTTGATGAATTCATAGTAGACTTTGAACTTAGAGAGGAAGAATTTCCCACTCTCCAGTCAATTATGGTACAGACAAAGCACACCATAGCCCAGACCAAGACCATCACAGTCCAGGCGCAGGTGATACACAGACCCTGCAGCCAACTTGACTCCTGGAGTGCCCCCACATTGACTAGAGCAATGGAGACCGCACAACCACCCCAAACACCAATTATCAGCAATGTAGCGATTCAATCCGATCTAAACATTTCTGACCTCTCTGGGTCAGAAACTAACATTTCCACTCTTGCTCCCACAGAGGCTCAACCAAATATACACCCTAACCCTGCTGAGGCGGTGATTATGGAAAGAGGAGTAAAGGTGGAAAAAGTTGTGATGATGGGAGAAAACAAAGGGAAAATCAATCCCAACAGTTTCCTGTCTGAACCTTCCCCAATACTTACCTCTCCACACACCAGATACCTCTTACCCACCCCACTTAGTCTGTCTCCAAAAAATAGGGTTCTTTCAGAGCCAACTGTGAGACTCTCCCCTCTGCCTTCACCTAGACACTCTACCCCAACATCCCCAGCCACCCCCCCATTCTTGTACCAGCCAACTAGACATGATATGACCAATAGAAAAATTTATGACTGGAAAATAAAATCTCTCAAACCGATTGCCATCATTGGAGATTCAAACTTGAAAAGAATACCCTACCATCCGTACAAACACATCCAAATTGATAGTTATCCTGGAGCACAGTTCCACCACATTACTGGGGTATTGGCAAAATCTACCCCAAATCCTAACACCAAGGTGGTTGTGCTGTCTCTGGGCCTGAACAACAAAGATCAAACACAGAAACAAACACCCATAGGACAACTGCAATCACTCCACAGTAAAGCAACAGTGATGTATCCCAATGCAACCATTTACTTCCCCATCATTAACTACTCTCCTCACCTGTCAGAGAAACAACAAACCATGTTGAAATATATTAATTCACACATCGCCACACACTACAACCCCCTATTAGAAATCCACCATTTAGATTTCCACACAGAGAAAGATAACATACACTGGACACCAGACACAGGGGCAAAAATACTCCAACATTGGATGGAACAGCTAAAATAGTGGGGGAGGGTATGCCTACATCACAGCCCCTCCACCAAGACACAAACATCCTTAATCTTTCATCCACATTCCACTTATCACCTTCTGAGACTCGGCTGCTGGAGAGGGGACTCACTTTTATCCCCACACCACTGCATTCGGACTATGGGGACCTCCAGAGGGACATCTACAGGTATCATAGAGCTCTGAAGCTCTTGGACCACTTTGATTATACATCGGATTACCAAACCCTACCATTCACAGCTCCATCCAGATGGGAACCAAAATCACAGACAATATCAGCACCCATTAGGAAACTTATTAAAACCAACACACACATCATCAGAGAATTCCATACCGCCACCATAACTTCACAGCAGAATATCACAGTAGAAGAAAGACAAGCCATAGCTAAATTAAGGAAACACAAACATATAACCATAAAACCAGCAGACAAAGGCTCAAAGATAATTATTATGGACAACCAACAGTACCTCTTTGAAGCCCACCGCCAACTCTCTAACACACAACACTATACTTCTATCCCTGCTTCTACACAGATCCAGACACAAATAAAAATTAGACAGATAATATTAGATCTTTATAAAAATAAATACATTACATATAGACAAAAGGAATATCTAGATGGACCAGACTTACCCAGACAGAGACTCTTCTATCTCCTCCCTAAGATACATCAAACACCAGATACCTGGACAGTCCCTTTTGAGGTCCCGAAGGGAAGACCTATTGTGTCGGACTGTGGGAGTGAGTCCTCGCCAGCAGCGGAGTTTATTGACTACTTCCTCAACCCCATTTCACAAAGGCACCCCAGCTACCTGAAGGACACATACCACTTCATAGACACTCTTCACAACATTCCAGTCCCAGCAAATGCATACCTTTTCACCATAGATATAGATTCTCTTTACACTAACATAGATATCTTGTCAGGTTTAGCAGCAGTGAAATCTGCACTCCGGAGATACCCAGATCCAGACAGACCAGACTCACACCTCCTACAGCTTCTAGAACTTGGATTAAGAAACAATGACTTCACATTCAATAATAAACACTACTTACAGATTCATGGGACGGCAATGGGTAAAAAGTTTGCCCCAGCCTATGCTAATATTTATATGGCTGACTGGGAGTTGACAGCCTTAGATAAATGCCCATTGCGTCCCATGTTTTATAGACGATACCTGGATGATATCTTCGGAGTGTGGGAACACGATCTGGTACATTTCAAAACGTTCATTGAAATACTCAATAATCATCATCCGACCATAACTGTTAAATATGTCATTCACCAACATACAATCAACTTCCTGGATACAACAATATTCTTTCCAGATACTGACACACACATAGTCTCTTTACAAACAAAAGTATACTTTAAAGACACAGACACACATGCCTTACTTCACAAGTCCAGTTATCACCCAAAACATACATTTACTGGTATTGTAAAATCACAACTCATTCGATTCTATAGACTATGTACACAACAGAAAGACTTTCATCTAGCCACACAGACTCTTTTTAGTGCACTGAGGAAGAGGGGATATTCAAAGAGATCACTGAGGTACATAAAGGCTAACACACTGGCGGGCTTCCCCCAAAACAGATTGCCTGATCCCCCTAACCCTACCTCTAACACTAACCTTAACCTTAACCCTAACCTTAACCTTAACCTTAACCCTAACCCTAACCTTAACCTTAACCCTGACCTTAACCTTAACCTTAACCCTAACTTTAACCTTAACCTTAACCCTAACCTTAACCCTAACCTTAACCCTAACCTTAACCCTAACCTTAACCCTAACCTTAACCTTAACCCTAACCCTAACCATAACCTTAACCTTCATAACGCTCCCGCTAGAACTCTGGACCTGGTACTGACTCCTGACCTGGGCGAACAGCCCACACCCATCCTTATCCCTTTCCCGATTCTGGGTCCGTATCCCTATCCCCCCCATCCTATCCCTGTCCTCCACCCTCAGACCTTTCCCAGACCCCCTGCTCCCACTCCCCCAACAGACACAGAACCCCACATTATACCCATTATCAGCACCTTCTCTGACGTAAACAGACTCCTTCACTCCAGACTGAAAGCCGCTTTCACCCAAACACAACGCACATTTCCCCCACTTCAGGAATTCAGACCCATATCAGCTTTCCGCAGGAACCCCAACTTAAGGGATCTCTTAATTTTTGCAAAATTTTCCAATAAACCCACTCCTAAACTACCCATTGAACAACAGTATTATAGACAACTTTCGCACATTCAAAATCCACATGCACAAACCTCCAGTCCTATCTCACAACTGATGACCATTCAAAGCACAAATATTGTCTATGCCATAACATGCACACTATGCCATAACATTTATATAGGAGAAACCGGTCACACAGTCTTGACACGCCTCAAACAGCACCTCTACACAATTGTAAAAAACATTTTACAAACACACCTGGTCCAACACTTTCAAACCCATCCAACCACCTCCCTCCGTATTACCGGTCTGGAGATGAAATCCACCTGGACCACAGGCCAGAGGAAAGCGGCCGAATCCAGGTGGATTTCAAAACTTAATACTTTGGCTCCACTGGGCATGAACATTAAGGAATGATAGAAAACACTAATAGTGGGAGGGGGTGGGGAGCTAATTAAGAGGGCTGGAGGGACCACTGGAACGAGGAGGAGGTTAAAATAATAAGAAAGAAGCATTTGATTGCTGAACCTGGTGGTGTCTTTTTTTGTATTTGGTGCTGAGTTTTATTATATTATACATTTTAACATGACAGGTGATTCCTTCATCTTATTTACTTGATTATTTATTCAACTTTTAAAGGAAATCCAATTTTTCTTTTTTAGTTGCCTATTGATCTGGTATGCATGTTTTAATGTGATTTTATATGAAATTTGGTTTAAGGTTAAACATTTTACTCCCAGGTGGTTTTTGGATGATTGTCCTCCTCCTACTTTTGAATTGTTGTGGATGGCCCCTCGGAGCGCTCAGTCTCTCATGCCCTCCCACTTTCTCCGGACCGGTAGGGGGTGCAATAGGCCCGTGCAACCTAAGGTTTGACACCAACACAAACATAAACCCTCTTAAACCTAACCTAGCCAGTGCCATCGCTCCCACTTATCGGCCCGGGACCCCGCAGAATAATCAGTACAACTCTTATTGCATGTTTTATTGTCACAGTTTTACTTCATACATTTTCTGTCCACCCCCTCTACGGTTACTTTAAGGACAAACTCTTGGTGAATTCTTTGCTTCAGACTCTACAGAAATCAAAGTTTTAAGCTTTTTTATCCTGTAGATTTTTCTTATATATATTCAATACACAAAGCTCCACCTATTGGCAAGATCAAACATACATTTACCATTCGCTCATGATAAAGGAAACATTGCACTCCAGAAAGCTGACTTACTAACAAGCTTCTGTAGGGATACATTTTGACTGGAATGATACAAATCTTATTTATTTTATAAACTTTTTTTAACAGTTTTCTGGCTTTCTGGTTGATTGCTGCTGTTTTTTACAACCTAGCAAGTACCCCTCCTGATGGTAGTCACGGACAAAGACATGGATTCCATTCATGGTTTTTCCCTCCGTATAGACAGACCCATGATGCAACACCTACACAGATTTACATAACCGCACCCACTAGAACCCAGGTAGATTCGGCAGGCATTTTAGTGTATTTTATGATTCCTTTCTAGATAGATTTCCCTTCTATGCAGGTACATTCTATCCTATCGCAGGATAACTCTTATTTTTCAATCTTAGAACTTTTTGATTATCTTAAATAGATCCTTAAAAAAGAACAATGGTGTGCTTTCTCACAATACCCAGATTGGATGGGAGAGAATCATTGTTCTTACAATATATATTGACTTTAATGTCTCCCCCTCCCCCTCCTTTTTTTTCTCTCTCTTATTTTTCCTTTATGTAGAGTTTTACTCTATTTTCCCCTCTATTTTTTGATATTACTGGGTTCCCTTGGACTCTCAACCTATCATACTAGCTAATATCAGCCTAGGACCAATCAGACATTGACACATCAGCCTAAACATTCTTGACCTATGCCCTCTCAACCTAGCATACTAGCAAACACTTACTTAAGATCCAATCAGACTAGGACACATTAGAATTAGGACATATCATTCTTCCAAAAAGAATAACAGAGGCCAATATGAACCAATAGCCTTCGTGTAATTGGTTGAGAACCCCCCCCACCCCCAACCCCCCCCCCCCCCCCTTTCCTTTCAAATGGGATTTATATCCCTTCCTCAAAGACAGCTCTCCTTAGCCTCTGAAGAAGCATTATACATGCGAAACGTCAGGCTTTTTTTCCCTTTTCGTTTGACACAGTGAATTCATTGAAATTTGCTTTTTGAAAATTTGTATTATATTCTTTTAACAATAAAGGTACATTTTAATCCAGCTATTGGGAGGAAACAAGATACAACTTAAGAACTAACAACCGAAGACAACTGAAGAACCAACAACTGAAAACCTAAAAAGACAATCCAGAAATTAAGAAGATAAGAAGACAACGAACAACATAAGCTACCTGGGTCGCTCCCAGCCGACACAAAAAGGATAATGAATCCATAAAACTTTAAAGGAATCCACCACTTCAACGGTATAACAGTCAAATTGGTTGTAACATCCACCTGGGCTAATACCCCTCTTTTCAGGCTCTATCACCCACAGAAGGCGGTAAGCATAATTCAACAACCACCATCTTGTATGTGACTGAACATTAGCTGGGTTAAATATGCTTAGCAATGGATTCACTGTTTTGAACACCCTTCCGCAGGAGGGAGAGACAAACACCCACATTACAGTACAACACATAAGGCCTAACACACCTTCCACTCAACACACAACTAAAACCTACTTCAAACTGATACAAGCTATACACCACAAACAAATCATTGAACATGCACTCAACACTCAGACATTTCCAGCGGGGATGATGAAACAGGTCACTAAACTCACAGACTTTATTAAACCATCATCCCCCAACATAGAGACAAAGCAGAAAGTAGCTAATAATACAAAAAATTGGATGTCAGCAAATATGCATATCTTGCATGAACATTACCAGGCAATACTAAACACTCTATCCCCTACAGGCTTTCCGTTTAACAATAGTGCCTTCCAGACAGCAGTTCGTTGGGCCCAACACAGGTACAAGCACAAATTACGTGACAGTACAGTCCCCATAGTGCAATCACTGTTAGAGGACCCACCATCCACTAGTGCTTCAGAACCAGTAACCAGGGTTCATTCCCTTTCTCCTATCACAACCCCCGAGACTGAAAATAACCCAGTTTTAGTACAGGCCAGACGATCTACTCCAGCCTCAGCCTCACGTCCCACAGCCAGAGCCAAGACAAGCTTACCAACTTTAGGGTCTTCCCCACACGTCCTAGCCGAGACACTACCATCCACTCTGGCATCCAGGCTGACTCAATCCCCCTTAGTAAGGGTACAACGACCAGCACCGAGACTTGGAGCTATTAAAGCACCAA
This sequence comes from Salmo salar, assembly GCF_965601325.2. Lineage (NCBI taxonomy): Eukaryota > Metazoa > Chordata > Actinopteri > Salmoniformes > Salmonidae > Salmo > Salmo salar. The sequence continues at coordinate 43,713,285 of NC_138318.1, read as the reverse complement.
CTTTGTCCCCTAGGTCTGTCAGTAACAAACCAATATCTTCTCCAGGTTTGGTTTTGCCCTCAAGGGGAACTGTTTCCATACCCGTAGCTTCGACATTGATTAAGGCTCCAGATAACATACCGCCCATACCCTCCCCAACTCCCAATAGGGTCACTCTTGCCCACCCCCAGTTCACTTCCCCACCACCTGACCTTGATGAATTCATAGTAGACTTTGAACTTAGAGAGGAAGAATTTCCCACTCTCCAGTCAATTATGGTACAGACAAAGCACACCATAGCCCAGACCAAGACCATCACAGTCCAGGCGCAGGTGATACACAGACCCTGCAGCCAACTTGACTCCTGGAGTGCCCCCACATTGACTAGAGCAATGGAGACCGCACAACCACCCCAAACACCAATTATCAGCAATGTAGCGATTCAATCCGATCTAAACATTTCTGACCTCTCTGGGTCAGAAACTAACATTTCCACTCTTGCTCCCACAGAGGCTCAACCAAATATACACCCTAACCCTGCTGAGGCGGTGATTATGGAAAGAGGAGTAAAGGTGGAAAAAGTTGTGATGATGGGAGAAAACAAAGGGAAAATCAATCCCAACAGTTTCCTGTCTGAACCTTCCCCAATACTTACCTCTCCACACACCAGATACCTCTTACCCACCCCACTTAGTCTGTCTCCAAAAAATAGGGTTCTTTCAGAGCCAACTGTGAGACTCTCCCCTCTGCCTTCACCTAGACACTCTACCCCAACATCCCCAGCCACCCCCCCATTCTTGTACCAGCCAACTAGACATGATATGACCAATAGAAAAATTTATGACTGGAAAATAAAATCTCTCAAACCGATTGCCATCATTGGAGATTCAAACTTGAAAAGAATACCCTACCATCCGTACAAACACATCCAAATTGATAGTTATCCTGGAGCACAGTTCCACCACATTACTGGGGTATTGGCAAAATCTACCCCAAATCCTAACACCAAGGTGGTTGTGCTGTCTCTGGGCCTGAACAACAAAGATCAAACACAGAAACAAACACCCATAGGACAACTGCAATCACTCCACAGTAAAGCAACAGTGATGTATCCCAATGCAACCATTTACTTCCCCATCATTAACTACTCTCCTCACCTGTCAGAGAAACAACAAACCATGTTGAAATATATTAATTCACACATCGCCACACACTACAACCCCCTATTAGAAATCCACCATTTAGATTTCCACACAGAGAAAGATAACATACACTGGACACCAGACACAGGGGCAAAAATACTCCAACATTGGATGGAACAGCTAAAATAGTGGGGGAGGGTATGCCTACATCACAGCCCCTCCACCAAGACACAAACATCCTTAATCTTTCATCCACATTCCACTTATCACCTTCTGAGACTCGGCTGCTGGAGAGGGGACTCACTTTTATCCCCACACCACTGCATTCGGACTATGGGGACCTCCAGAGGGACATCTACAGGTATCATAGAGCTCTGAAGCTCTTGGACCACTTTGATTATACATCGGATTACCAAACCCTACCATTCACAGCTCCATCCAGATGGGAACCAAAATCACAGACAATATCAGCACCCATTAGGAAACTTATTAAAACCAACACACACATCATCAGAGAATTCCATACCGCCACCATAACTTCACAGCAGAATATCACAGTAGAAGAAAGACAAGCCATAGCTAAATTAAGGAAACACAAACATATAACCATAAAACCAGCAGACAAAGGCTCAAAGATAATTATTATGGACAACCAACAGTACCTCTTTGAAGCCCACCGCCAACTCTCTAACACACAACACTATACTTCTATCCCTGCTTCTACACAGATCCAGACACAAATAAAAATTAGACAGATAATATTAGATCTTTATAAAAATAAATACATTACATATAGACAAAAGGAATATCTAGATGGACCAGACTTACCCAGACAGAGACTCTTCTATCTCCTCCCTAAGATACATCAAACACCAGATACCTGGACAGTCCCTTTTGAGGTCCCGAAGGGAAGACCTATTGTGTCGGACTGTGGGAGTGAGTCCTCGCCAGCAGCGGAGTTTATTGACTACTTCCTCAACCCCATTTCACAAAGGCACCCCAGCTACCTGAAGGACACATACCACTTCATAGACACTCTTCACAACATTCCAGTCCCAGCAAATGCATACCTTTTCACCATAGATATAGATTCTCTTTACACTAACATAGATATCTTGTCAGGTTTAGCAGCAGTGAAATCTGCACTCCGGAGATACCCAGATCCAGACAGACCAGACTCACACCTCCTACAGCTTCTAGAACTTGGATTAAGAAACAATGACTTCACATTCAATAATAAACACTACTTACAGATTCATGGGACGGCAATGGGTAAAAAGTTTGCCCCAGCCTATGCTAATATTTATATGGCTGACTGGGAGTTGACAGCCTTAGATAAATGCCCATTGCGTCCCATGTTTTATAGACGATACCTGGATGATATCTTCGGAGTGTGGGAACACGATCTGGTACATTTCAAAACGTTCATTGAAATACTCAATAATCATCATCCGACCATAACTGTTAAATATGTCATTCACCAACATACAATCAACTTCCTGGATACAACAATATTCTTTCCAGATACTGACACACACATAGTCTCTTTACAAACAAAAGTATACTTTAAAGACACAGACACACATGCCTTACTTCACAAGTCCAGTTATCACCCAAAACATACATTTACTGGTATTGTAAAATCACAACTCATTCGATTCTATAGACTATGTACACAACAGAAAGACTTTCATCTAGCCACACAGACTCTTTTTAGTGCACTGAGGAAGAGGGGATATTCAAAGAGATCACTGAGGTACATAAAGGCTAACACACTGGCGGGCTTCCCCCAAAACAGATTGCCTGATCCCCCTAACCCTACCTCTAACACTAACCTTAACCTTAACCCTAACCTTAACCTTAACCTTAACCCTAACCCTAACCTTAACCTTAACCCTGACCTTAACCTTAACCTTAACCCTAACTTTAACCTTAACCTTAACCCTAACCTTAACCCTAACCTTAACCCTAACCTTAACCCTAACCTTAACCCTAACCTTAACCTTAACCCTAACCCTAACCATAACCTTAACCTTCATAACGCTCCCGCTAGAACTCTGGACCTGGTACTGACTCCTGACCTGGGCGAACAGCCCACACCCATCCTTATCCCTTTCCCGATTCTGGGTCCGTATCCCTATCCCCCCCATCCTATCCCTGTCCTCCACCCTCAGACCTTTCCCAGACCCCCTGCTCCCACTCCCCCAACAGACACAGAACCCCACATTATACCCATTATCAGCACCTTCTCTGACGTAAACAGACTCCTTCACTCCAGACTGAAAGCCGCTTTCACCCAAACACAACGCACATTTCCCCCACTTCAGGAATTCAGACCCATATCAGCTTTCCGCAGGAACCCCAACTTAAGGGATCTCTTAATTTTTGCAAAATTTTCCAATAAACCCACTCCTAAACTACCCATTGAACAACAGTATTATAGACAACTTTCGCACATTCAAAATCCACATGCACAAACCTCCAGTCCTATCTCACAACTGATGACCATTCAAAGCACAAATATTGTCTATGCCATAACATGCACACTATGCCATAACATTTATATAGGAGAAACCGGTCACACAGTCTTGACACGCCTCAAACAGCACCTCTACACAATTGTAAAAAACATTTTACAAACACACCTGGTCCAACACTTTCAAACCCATCCAACCACCTCCCTCCGTATTACCGGTCTGGAGATGAAATCCACCTGGACCACAGGCCAGAGGAAAGCGGCCGAATCCAGGTGGATTTCAAAACTTAATACTTTGGCTCCACTGGGCATGAACATTAAGGAATGATAGAAAACACTAATAGTGGGAGGGGGTGGGGAGCTAATTAAGAGGGCTGGAGGGACCACTGGAACGAGGAGGAGGTTAAAATAATAAGAAAGAAGCATTTGATTGCTGAACCTGGTGGTGTCTTTTTTTGTATTTGGTGCTGAGTTTTATTATATTATACATTTTAACATGACAGGTGATTCCTTCATCTTATTTACTTGATTATTTATTCAACTTTTAAAGGAAATCCAATTTTTCTTTTTTAGTTGCCTATTGATCTGGTATGCATGTTTTAATGTGATTTTATATGAAATTTGGTTTAAGGTTAAACATTTTACTCCCAGGTGGTTTTTGGATGATTGTCCTCCTCCTACTTTTGAATTGTTGTGGATGGCCCCTCGGAGCGCTCAGTCTCTCATGCCCTCCCACTTTCTCCGGACCGGTAGGGGGTGCAATAGGCCCGTGCAACCTAAGGTTTGACACCAACACAAACATAAACCCTCTTAAACCTAACCCTAACCCTAACCCTAACCCTAACCCTAACCCTAACCCTAACCCAGTAATGTCCCGGCTGAACCCTCCCCAACACCTAATTCCCCATACACCAGACCCCCCTCTCTACCCACCCCACCTAGTATGTCTCCAAACAATGGGCTCCCCAAAGAGCCCAGGGTGAGATTGGAACTCAACTTCCCCTCTGAAACATCTCCAATACTTTTCTCTCCACAGATTGGAAACATGGTACCCACCCCACCTATCTTGGGTATTGGGAAAAAGATTGGCCAAGAACCCAGTGTAAGACTCTCTCCCCTGCCTATACCGAGACACTCCACCCCAACATCTCCACCATCTCCCCGATTATTGTACCGACCAACCAGACATAATTTGAGCACCAGAAAGACATATGATTGGCATATAACTTCACATAAACCGGTCATCGTTATAGGAGATTCTAACCTTAGTAGAATTCCACCACACCCTTATAAAGATATTCAGATAGATAGTTACCCAGGAGCACAATTTCATCACATTACTGGGGTCTTGGCAAAGTCAATCCCAAACCCCAATACTAAGGTGGTTGTGCTGTCACTAGGGATAAATAACAAAGACCAGGAAAGGAAATCAACACCCATAAGCCAACTACAGATACTCCACAATAAAGCCACAGTCATGTACCCAAATGCCACCATTTACTGGCCAATCATCAACTTCTCACCCAACCTCACACGTCAACAGAAGGACATGCTGAAACATATCAACACATACATCACTACACATTACAATGCCCTACTGGAAATAGACCATTCAGAATTCATCACTGAAAATCATGACTACATACATTGGACACCAGCTACAGCAGCTAAAATACTGAAACATTGGGCAACTCAGCTAAAGTGGTAGAGGAGGGTAAGCGCATAGGACAGTCCCTCCACCAATACACTAATATTATGAATCTCTCCACGGTATTTGTTCTGTCCCCTTCTGAGACTCGGCTGCTGGAGAGGGGACTAACCTTTGTCCCGACACCGATGCGGTCGGATTATGGGGACCTGCAAAGGGACATCCATAGATTCCATAGAAACCTCAAGTTATTAGACCATTTTGACTATACTACTGATTTTATTACCCAACCATTCACTGAAAGATCTAAATGGGAACCCTCACTAAAGAAACTATCACAACCAATTAGAAAACTTATTAAAACTAATACACAGATTATTAGAGATTTACATAGCTCTACCATTACAACTTCACATAACATTACACAAGACGAAAGACTAGCTATAACCCAGCTAAGACAAAACAAACATATAACAATTAAACCAGCAGACAAAGGCTCCAAGATAGTGATAATGGATAATCAGCAATATCTCTTGGAAGCCAATCGCCAACTTTCCAATACACAACACTACACTTCCATTCCCACTTCCACACAGATGGAGACACAGACACTAGTGAGACAGATTATAGCGGACCTTTATAAAAATAAATTCATCTCACATAGACAGAAGGTATACTTAGATGGACCTGATATACCAAGACAGAGACTCTTTTACCTTTTACCAAAAATTCACAAAACACCAGAGACGTGGACTGTCCCTTTTCGGGTCCCTATGGGAAGACCCATCGTCTCTGATTGTGGTAGTGAGTCATCTCCAGCAGCTGAATTCATAGATCATTTTCTCAACCCCATCTCACAAAAACATGCCAGCTATATTAAGGACACATATCATTTCATAGACACACTTCGTACAATCCCGGTTCCAGCACAGGCATACCTGTTCACCATGGACATAGACTCTCTTTACACGAACATAGACATCCCCTCAGGGATGGCAGCAGTGGAAGCAGCACTCCGAAGATATCCAGATAGACAGAGACCAGACAAACACATCTTACAGTTACTTGAACTGGGGCTGAAAAACAATGATTTTACATTTAATAACCAATACTATCTTCAGATTCATGGGACAGCAATGGGCAAAAAGTTCGCTCCAGCATACGCAAACATATACATGGCGGACTGGGAGACTACAGCTTTGGAAAAATGCCCACTGCTTCCCTTGGTCTACAAACGCTACCTGGATGATATCTTCGGGGTGTGGCAACATAATCTACAGGACTTCACCACATTCATAGACATCTTGAACAATCATCATCCCACCATTACAGTTAAATATATCATACACCCACATAGAATACATTTTTTAGACACCACTGTTTTCTTTCCAGACACTGAAGCAACCATAGTTTACCTACACACTAAAGTTTATTTCAAAGAAACAGACACGCATGCATTACTCCACCGATCCAGTTTCCACCCCAAACATACCTTTAGGGGGATCGTCAAATCACAACTCATCCGATTCTACAGATTATGCACTCAACAGACTGATTTCAATACAGCTACACACATACTATTTGAGGCATTGAGGAGGAGGGGGTACTCCAAGCGGTCACTGAGATACATCAAAGCGGACACAATAGCAAGCGTCATCCAAAATCAATTGCCTCTTCCTCCTAACCTTAACCCAGGGGGCACTGTTCCTGACACTAACCCTAACCCCAACCCTAACCACAACCCTAACCACAACCCTAACCATAACCCTAACCATAACCCTAACCCTAACCACAACCCTAACCCTAACCATAACCCTAACCCTAACCATAACCCTAACCCTAACCATAACCCTAACCATAACCCTAACCCTAACCACAACCCTAACCACAACCCTAACCCTAACCCTAACCACAACCCTAACCCTAACCCTAACCCTAACCCTAACCATAACCCTAACCATAACCCTAACCCTAACCACAACCCTAACCCTAACCCCCAGACTTCCCCTAGAAACCCCATTCCCACATTGGGGACGGGGCCGGAACCCAAGAGGCTACCAATCATCAGCACCTATTCACACATAAACCAACGTATACATTCAAGACTGAAAAGTGCATTTTCTAACACACAACAGGCCTTCCCCCCACTACAACCATTCCGACCAATCTCAGCATACAGGAGGAATCCTAATCTGAAGGATCTCCTAGTCAATGCAACATTTTCAAACAGGCCCTCTCCCCCAGTACCCACTGAAAGCACCTACTACAGACAACTGACAAACATACACAACCCATACGCACACACCGGTAGCCAAATCACACAACTGATGAACATAAATAGCACCAACATAGTCTATGCAATCACCTGTGCATTATGCAAAAAAATCTATGTGGGGGAAACTGGATCGACAATTCTAACACGTCTCAAACAACATCTATATACAATCACCAAGAATAAACTGTCAACACATTTAGTTACACACTTCCAAACACACCATATTATACACCTCAATATCACTGGGCTAGAAACAGTCTCTACCTGGACCATAGCCCAGAGAAAGGCCGCTGAATCCAAGTGGATAGCCAACCTTAGATCTCTGGCTCCACTTGGATTAAATGGCAAACTATGAGTAGGGAAACCATTCATACATCTCACATATCCACAAACACAACCCTCCCAATAAACACCAGACTGGTAGCAATAACAGAGATCACAATAGGCCAGTGCAACACAGGGTAAAAAAACCACCAAAAAACAGAATTTATCATAAACCTAACCCTAACCCTAACCCTAACCCTAACCCTAACCCTAACCCTAACCCCACCTGAGGAACACTCCTTTCTCCAAAGACTCCGATCCAACTAAAGGGGGTAAGCACACCTGAAGTAGGTTTCTTGTATGTCAGTGAACATTAACTGGATTAAATATGCACAGTAATAGGTTCACTGTTTTAGATACCCTTCCAGAAGAGGGGGAGACTAACACTCACACCATAGAACATAACACAGCACTAACCATAACACCTTCCATCCAACACATAACCAAGACTTATTTTAAACTGATACAAGCTACGCACCACAAACACATTATCCTACATGCACTGGAAACACAGACCTTTCCAGTGGGAATGATGAAACACGTAAGGAAATTGACAGATTTTATTAAACCATCCTCACCAAACATGTCTACAAAGCAGAAAGTGGCAGTAAACACGAACAATTGGATGTTGGAAAACATGCATATCTTGCTTGAACATTATGAGACCATACTGAACACTATGCTCCCTACAGGCTTTCCCTTCAACGATAGCGCCTTTCAGACAGCAGTTCGTTGGGCGGAACACAGGTATAAACACAGATTGCGAGATAGCACAGCCCCTACAGTGATAGCGCTCTTAAAGGGCCCAGTAGCTATAGGGGCTCCTCTTCCCACCTCAGCCATTTTACACCACTTCCCCACCCCAACGGGAGGTTTTCCTCCACGAGCTACTAAGTACCCTAGACCACCGACCCAGATGATAGGACATTCCAAACAAACCCGAATCGAAGAAATCCCATCACTGATGGCTGTCAGGTTGACCAAACCTGCAGCAGCCCAAACTACACAACAGAGTCCCAGATCTGGCCAAATTGGAAGAACCTCAAACATTGCCCCTAGACTGAGTAATGAGAAATGCGCTTCAGACACTGTGGCCCCCATTTGTCAGCCTGCCAAACAAAACCCTTCCACACACCACGCAGGAGAAAGGGATGGGGGAACACCGAACCTCATATTCCCTCAGCCCAGTCAAGTAATTACAACAACTCAGCACCTAGAAACAATTGCCCAGCCCAGTATATCACCCCGATCTGACACTTACCCATTTATGATTAATTTTGAGCTAATAGAAGAGGACTTCCCACCCCTACAATCTATCGTAGTTGAAAACTCACATACGACAACAAAACCAAAGACAGTTACAATTGAGGCCCAAGTGATCCACACACCTTGGAGCCAAGTGGCAACTCCAACCATCTCTCCACCCACCGTGGCAATAGGGACAGCACAACCACCCAATAAACCTAGATCCAGTAATGTGGCAGTGTACTCTGACTTGAATATCTCAGGCCCACTCAGCCCAGACACTAACATCTCCACTTCTGTTTTCACAGAGACCCAAGCAAACATACCCATAAACCCCACTGAGGTGAGGAATAAGGAGAAAGGGGCTAAGGGTGATAAAAATATGATGATCGGACAGACCAAAGGGAAGTTCAATCCCAGTAATGTCCCGGCTGAACCCTCCCCAACACCTAATTCCCCATACACCAGACCCCCCTCTCTACCCACCCCACCTAGTATGTCTCCAAACAATGGGCTCCCCAAAGAGCCCAGGGTGAGATTGGAACTCAACTTCCCCTCTGAAACATCTCCAATACTTTTCTCTCCACAGATTGGAAACATGGTACCCACCCCACCTATCTTGGGTATTGGGAAAAAGATTGGCCAAGAACCCAGTGTAAGACTCTCTCCCCTGCCTATACCGAGACACTCCACCCCAACATCTCCACCATCTCCCCGATTATTGTACCGACCAACCAGACATAATTTGAGCACCAGAAAGACATATGATTGGCATATAACTTCACATAAACCGGTCATCGTTATAGGAGATTCTAACCTTAGTAGAATTCCACCACACCCTTATAAAGATATTCAGATAGATAGTTACCCAGGAGCACAATTTCATCACATTACTGGGGTCTTGGCAAAGTCAATCCCAAACCCCAATACTAAGGTGGTTGTGCTGTCACTAGGGATAAATAACAAAGACCAGGAAAGGAAATCAACACCCATAAGCCAACTACAGATACTCCACAATAAAGCCACAGTCATGTACCCAAATGCCACCATTTACTGGCCAATCATCAACTTCTCACCCAACCTCACACGTCAACAGAAGGACATGCTGAAACATATCAACACATACATCACTACACATTACAATGCCCTACTGGAAATAGACCATTCAGAATTCATCACTGAAAATCATGACTACATACATTGGACACCAGCTACAGCAGCTAAAATACTGAAACATTGGGCAACTCAGCTAAAGTGGTAGAGGAGGGTAAGCGCATAGGACAGTCCCTCCACCAATACACTAATATTATGAATCTCTCCACGGTATTTGTTCTGTCCCCTTCTGAGACTCGGCTGCTGGAGAGGGGACTAACCTTTGTCCCGACACCGATGCGGTCGGATTATGGGGACCTGCAAAGGGACATCCATAGATTCCATAGAAACCTCAAGTTATTAGACCATTTTGACTATACTACTGATTTTATTACCCAACCATTCACTGAAAGATCTAAATGGGAACCCTCACTAAAGAAACTATCACAACCAATTAGAAAACTTATTAAAACTAATACACAGATTATTAGAGATTTACATAGCTCTACCATTACAACTTCACATAACATTACACAAGACGAAAGACTAGCTATAACCCAGCTAAGACAAAACAAACATATAACAATTAAACCAGCAGACAAAGGCTCCAAGATAGTGATAATGGATAATCAGCAATATCTCTTGGAAGCCAATCGCCAACTTTCCAATACACAACACTACACTTCCATTCCCACTTCCACACAGATGGAGACACAGACACTAGTGAGACAGATTATAGCGGACCTTTATAAAAATAAATTCATCTCACATAGACAGAAAGTATACTTAGATGGACCTGATATACCAAGACAGAGACTCTTTTACCTTTTACCAAAAATTCACAAAACACCAGAGACGTGGACTGTCCCTTTTCGGGTCCCTATGGGAAGACCCATCGTCTCTGATTGTGGTAGTGAGTCATCTCCAGCAGCTGAATTCATAGATCATTTTCTCAACCCCATCTCACAAAAACATGCCAGCTATATTAAGGACACATATCATTTCATAGACACACTTCGTACAATCCCGGTTCCAGCACAGGCATACCTGTTCACCATGGACATAGACTCTCTTTACACGAACATAGACATCCCCTCAGGGATGGCAGCAGTGGAAGCAGCACTCCGAAGATATCCAGATAGACAGAGACCAGACAAACACATCTTACAGTTACTTGAACTGGGGCTGAAAAACAATGATTTTACATTTAATAACCAATACTATCTTCAGATTCATGGGACAGCAATGGGCAAAAAGTTCGCTCCAGCATACGCAAACATATACATGGCGGACTGGGAGACTACAGCTTTGGAAAAATGCCCACTGCTTCCCTTGGTCTACAAACGCTACCTGGATGATATCTTCGGGGTGTGGCAACATAATCTACAGGACTTCACCACATTCATAGACATCTTGAACAATCATCATCCCACCATTACAGTTAAATATATCATACACCCACATAGAATACATTTTTTAGACACCACTGTTTTCTTTCCAGACACTGAAGCAACCATAGTTTACCTACACACTAAAGTTTATTTCAAAGAAACAGACACGCATGCATTACTCCACCGATCCAGTTTCCACCCCAAACATACCTTTAGGGGGATCGTCAAATCACAACTCATCCGATTCTACAGATTATGCACTCAACAGACTGATTTCAATACAGCTACACACATACTATTTGAGGCATTGAGGAGGAGGGGGTACTCCAAGCGGTCACTGAGATACATCAAAGCGGACACAATAGCAAGCGTCATCCAAAATCAATTGCCTCTTCCTCCTAACCTTAACCCAGGGGGCACTGTTCCTGACACTAACCCTAACCCCAACCCTAACCACAACCCTAACCACAACCCTAACCATAACCCTAACCATAACCCTAACCCTAACCACAACCCTAACCCTAACCATAACCCTAACCCTAACCATAACCCTAACCCTAACCATAACCCTAACCATAACCCTAACCCTAACCACAACCCTAACCACAACCCTAACCCTAACCCTAACCACAACCCTAACCCTAACCCTAACCCTAACCCTAACCATAACCCTAACCATAACCCTAACCCTAACCACAACCCTAACCCTAACCCCCAGACTTCCCCTAGAAACCCCATTCCCACATTGGGGACGGGGCCGGAACCCAAGAGGCTACCAATCATCAGCACCTATTCACACATAAACCAACGTATACATTCAAGACTGAAAAGTGCATTTTCTAACACACAACAGGCCTTCCCCCCACTACAACCATTCCGACCAATCTCAGCATACAGGAGGAATCCTAATCTGAAGGATCTCCTAGTCAATGCAACATTTTCAAACAGGCCCTCTCCCCCAGTACCCACTGAAAGCACCTACTACAGACAACTGACAAACATACACAACCCATACGCACACACCGGTAGCCAAATCACACAACTGATGAACATAAATAGCACCAACATAGTCTATGCAATCACCTGTGCATTATGCAAAAAAATCTATGTGGGGGAAACTGGATCGACAATTCTAACACGTCTCAAACAACATCTATATACAATCACCAAGAATAAACTGTCAACACATTTAGTTACACACTTCCAAACACACCATATTATACACCTCAATATCACTGGGCTAGAAACAGTCTCTACCTGGACCATAGCCCAGAGAAAGGCCGCTGAATCCAAGTGGATAGCCAACCTTAGATCTCTGGCTCCACTTGGATTAAATGGCAAACTATGAGTAGGGAAACCATTCATACATCTCACATATCCACAAACACAACCCTCCCAATAAACACCAGACTGGTAGCAATAACAGAGATCACAATAGGCCAGTGCAACACAGGGTAAAAAAACCACCAAAAAACAGAATTTATCATAAACCTAACCCTAACCCTAACCCTAACCCTAACCCTAACCCTAACCCTAACCCCACCTGAGGAACACTCCTTTCTCCAAAGACTCCGATCCAACTAAAGGGGGTAAGCACACCTGAAGTAGGTTTCTTGTATGTCAGTGAACATTAACTGGATTAAATATGCACAGTAATAGGTTCACTGTTTTAGATACCCTTCCAGAAGAGGGGGAGACTAACACTCACACCATAGAACATAACACAGCACTAACCATAACACCTTCCATCCAACACATAACCAAGACTTATTTTAAACTGATACAAGCTACGCACCACAAACACATTATCCTACATGCACTGGAAACACAGACCTTTCCAGTGGGAATGATGAAACACGTAAGGAAATTGACAGATTTTATTAAACCATCCTCACCAAACATGTCTACAAAGCAGAAAGTGGCAGTAAACACGAACAATTGGATGTTGGAAAACATGCATATCTTGCTTGAACATTATGAGACCATACTGAACACTATGCTCCCTACAGGCTTTCCCTTCAACGATAGCGCCTTTCAGACAGCAGTTCGTTGGGCGGAACACAGGTATAAACACAGATTGCGAGATAGCACAGCCCCTACAGTGATAGCGCTCTTAAAGGGCCCAGTAGCTATAGGGGCTCCTCTTCCCACCTCAGCCATTTTACACCACTTCCCCACCCCAACGGGAGGTTTTCCTCCACGAGCTACTAAGTACCCTAGACCACCGACCCAGATGATAGGACATTCCAAACAAACCCGAATCGAAGAAATCCCATCACTGATGGCTGTCAGGTTGACCAAACCTGCAGCAGCCCAAACTACACAACAGAGTCCCAGATCTGGCCAAATTGGAAGAACCTCAAACATTGCCCCTAGACTGAGTAATGAGAAATGCGCTTCAGACACTGTGGCCCCCATTTGTCAGCCTGCCAAACAAAACCCTTCCACACATCACGCAGGAGAAAGGGATGGGGGAACACCGAACCTCATATTCCCTCAGCCCAGTCAAGTAATTACAACAACTCAGCACCTAGAAACAATTGCCCAGCCCAGTATATCACCCCGATCTGACACTTACCCATTTATGATTAATTTTGAGCTAATAGAAGAGGACTTCCCACCCCTACAATCTATCGTAGTTGAAAACTCACATACGACAACAAAACCAAAGACAGTTACAATTGAGGCCCAAGTGATCCACACACCTTGGAGCCAAGTGGCAACTCCAACCATCTCTCCACCCACCGTGGCAATAGGGACAGCACAACCACCCAATAAACCTAGATCCAGTAATGTGGCAGTGTACTCTGACTTGAATATCTCAGGCCCACTCAGCCCAGACACTAACATCTCCACTTCTGTTTTCACAGAGACCCAAGCAAACATACCCATAAACCCCACTGAGGTGAGGAATAAGGAGAAAGGGGCTAAGGGTGATAAAAATATGATGATCGGACAGACCAAAGGGAAGTTCAATCCCAGTAATGTCCCGGCTGAACCCTCCCCAACACCTAATTCCCCATACACCAGACCCCCCTCTCTACCCACCCCACCTAGTATGTCTCCAAACAATGGGCTCCCCAAAGAGCCCAGGGTGAGATTGGAACTCAACTTCCCCTCTGAAACATCTCCAATACTTTTCTCTCCACAGATTGGAAACATGGTACCCACCCCACCTATCTTGGGTATTGGGAAAAAGATTGGCCAAGAACCCAGTGTAAGACTCTCTCCCCTGCCTATACCGAGACACTCCACCCCAACATCTCCACCATCTCCCCGATTATTGTACCGACCAACCAGACATAATTTGAGCACCAGAAAGACATATGATTGGCATATAACTTCACATAAACCGGTCATCGTTATAGGAGATTCTAACCTTAGTAGAATTCCACCACACCCTTATAAAGATATTCAGATAGATAGTTACCCAGGAGCACAATTTCATCACATTACTGGGGTCTTGGCAAAGTCAATCCCAAACCCCAATACTAAGGTGGTTGTGCTGTCACTAGGGATAAATAACAAAGACCAGGAAAGGAAATCAACACCCATAAGCCAACTACAGATACTCCACAATAAAGCCACAGTCATGTACCCAAATGCCACCATTTACTGGCCAATCATCAACTTCTCACCCAACCTCACACGTCAACAGAAGGACATGCTGAAACATATCAACACATACATCACTACACATTACAATGCCCTACTGGAAATAGACCATTCAGAATTCATCACTGAAAATCATGACTACATACATTGGACACCAGCTACAGCAGCTAAAATACTGAAACATTGGGCAACTCAGCTAAAGTGGTAGAGGAGGGTAAGCGCATAGGACAGTCCCTCCACCAATACACTAATATTATGAATCTCTCCACGGTATTTGTTCTGTCCCCTTCTGAGACTCGGCTGCTGGAGAGGGGACTAACCTTTGTCCCGACACCGATGCGGTCGGATTATGGGGACCTGCAAAGGGACATCCATAGATTCCATAGAAACCTCAAGTTATTAGACCATTTTGACTATACTACTGATTTTATTACCCAACCATTCACTGAAAGATCTAAATGGGAACCCTCACTAAAGAAACTATCACAACCAATTAGAAAACTTATTAAAACTAATACACAGATTATTAGAGATTTACATAGCTCTACCATTACAACTTCACATAACATTACACAAGACGAAAGACTAGCTATAACCC
>NC_138318.1:43682500-43692500 GCF_965601325.2 Salmo salar | reverse complement strand
AACCGAGGTGGTGGTAGTAGTAGCTCATATCACAGTAGGAGGGTAGTAGCCTTCCATGATTTTATTACAGGGCCACTAAGATCCACTATTGTATATATATTTTTTTATTTTTATTTTTTATTATTTACTACAATTTTCTTAAAGTACACACTGATGTATGTCTCCCCCGTTTTTCCTCCCCCCTCTGTTCTATCTTTTTCATTTCTATATTTTCCCATTGTTCCAAGGTAGGCTACCTTGCGTTAAATCAGCAACCAATCAGTTGGTGACACATCTACTTTCACAGCTGACTTAGGTTAGTGTGGTGTATTAACCAATAGCTGCTACATAGGACTACTAATTGGAAGAACAACCCCTTTTCCCCACCCCCTTTCTTTTCCCCCCCCTTCTTCTAGGGTTTATATTCTGCTCCCAAACATAGCCACTCCTTAGCCTCTGAAGAAGCATTTATATGCGAAACGTCAGGCACTTTTTTCTTTCTACTTTCTTTATTTGATACAGCGAATTTATTAAAAACTGTTCTTAGATATACCTTTTAACAATAAAGCATAGTTTTAATCCAGTTATTGGGAGGACATAACAAATAACAAACAAACCCTAAACCAACAAAGAAAACATCCTAAGAAGATCCTCAGGAAATCAAGAAGACGACCACGGACACGAACTACCTGGGTCGCTCCCAGTGAACACACAACAAACGAGGAGGAATTAATAAAAACATTTTTAGGATGGTACCACCTTTTTTAAAGTGATATAACCAGTTGGTGGTTATCCCCACCTGAGGAACACTCCTTTCTCCAAAGACTCCGATCCAACTAAAGGGGGTAAGCACACCTGAAGTAGGTTTCTTGTATGTCAGTGAACATTAACTGGATTAAATATGCACAGTAATAGGTTCACTGTTTTAGATACCCTTCCAGAAGAGGGGGAGACTAACACTCACACCATAGAACATAACACAGCACTAACCATAACACCTTCCATCCAACACATAACCAAGACTTATTTTAAACTGATACAAGCTACGCACCACAAACACATTATCCTACATGCACTGGAAACACAGACCTTTCCAGTGGGAATGATGAAACACGTAAGGAAATTGACAGATTTTATTAAACCATCCTCACCAAACATGTCTACAAAGCAGAAAGTGGCAGTAAACACGAACAATTGGATGTTGGAAAACATGCATATCTTGCTTGAACATTATGAGACCATACTGAACACTATGCTCCCTACAGGCTTTCCCTTCAACGATAGCGCCTTTCAGACAGCAGTTCGTTGGGCGGAACACAGGTATAAACACAGATTGCGAGATAGCACAGCCCCTACAGTGATAGCGCTCTTAAAGGGCCCAGTAGCTATAGGGGCTCCTCTTCCCACCTCAGCCATTTTACACCACTTCCCCACCCCAACGGGAGGTTTTCCTCCACGAGCTACTAAGTACCCTAGACCACCGACCCAGATGATAGGACATTCCAAACAAACCCGAATCGAAGAAATCCCATCACTGATGGCTGTCAGGTTGACCAAACCTGCAGCAGCCCAAACTACACAACAGAGTCCCAGATCTGGCCAAATTGGAAGAACCTCAAACATTGCCCCTAGACTGAGTAATGAGAAATGCGCTTCAGACACTGTGGCCCCCATTTGTCAGCCTGCCAAACAAAACCCTTCCACACATCACGCAGGAGAAAGGGATGGGGGAACACCGAACCTCATATTCCCTCAGCCCAGTCAAGTAATTACAACAACTCAGCACCTAGAAACAATTGCCCAGCCCAGTATATCACCCCGATCTGACACTTACCCATTTATGATTAATTTTGAGCTAATAGAAGAGGACTTCCCACCCCTACAATCTATCGTAGTTGAAAACTCACATACGACAACAAAACCAAAGACAGTTACAATTGAGGCCCAAGTGATCCACACACCTTGGAGCCAAGTGGCAACTCCAACCATCTCTCCACCCACCGTGGCAATAGGGACAGCACAACCACCCAATAAACCTAGATCCAGTAATGTGGCAGTGTACTCTGACTTGAATATCTCAGGCCCACTCAGCCCAGACACTAACATCTCCACTTCTGTTTTCACAGAGACCCAAGCAAACATACCCATAAACCCCACTGAGGTGAGGAATAAGGAGAAAGGGGCTAAGGGTGATAAAAATATGATGATCGGACAGACCAAAGGGAAGTTCAATCCCAGTAATGTCCCGGCTGAACCCTCCCCAACACCTAATTCCCCATACACCAGACCCCCCTCTCTACCCACCCCACCTAGTATGTCTCCAAACAATGGGCTCCCCAAAGAGCCCAGGGTGAGATTGGAACTCAACTTCCCCTCTGAAACATCTCCAATACTTTTCTCTCCACAGATTGGAAACATGGTACCCACCCCACCTATCTTGGGTATTGGGAAAAAGATTGGCCAAGAACCCAGTGTAAGACTCTCTCCCCTGCCTATACCGAGACACTCCACCCCAACATCTCCACCATCTCCCCGATTATTGTACCGACCAACCAGACATAATTTGAGCACCAGAAAGACATATGATTGGCATATAACTTCACATAAACCGGTCATCGTTATAGGAGATTCTAACCTTAGTAGAATTCCACCACACCCTTATAAAGATATTCAGATAGATAGTTACCCAGGAGCACAATTTCATCACATTACTGGGGTCTTGGCAAAGTCAATCCCAAACCCCAATACTAAGGTGGTTGTGCTGTCACTAGGGATAAATAACAAAGACCAGGAAAGGAAATCAACACCCATAAGCCAACTACAGATACTCCACAATAAAGCCACAGTCATGTACCCAAATGCCACCATTTACTGGCCAATCATCAACTTCTCACCCAACCTCACACGTCAACAGAAGGACATGCTGAAACATATCAACACATACATCACTACACATTACAATGCCCTACTGGAAATAGACCATTCAGAATTCATCACTGAAAATCATGACTACATACATTGGACACCAGCTACAGCAGCTAAAATACTGAAACATTGGGCAACTCAGCTAAAGTGGTAGAGGAGGGTAAGCGCATAGGACAGTCCCTCCACCAATACACTAATATTATGAATCTCTCCACGGTATTTGTTCTGTCCCCTTCTGAGACTCGGCTGCTGGAGAGGGGACTAACCTTTGTCCCGACACCGATGCGGTCGGATTATGGGGACCTGCAAAGGGACATCCATAGATTCCATAGAAACCTCAAGTTATTAGACCATTTTGACTATACTACTGATTTTATTACCCAACCATTCACTGAAAGATCTAAATGGGAACCCTCACTAAAGAAACTATCACAACCAATTAGAAAACTTATTAAAACTAATACACAGATTATTAGAGATTTACATAGCTCTACCATTACAACTTCACATAACATTACACAAGACGAAAGACTAGCTATAACCCAGCTAAGACAAAACAAACATATAACAATTAAACCAGCAGACAAAGGCTCCAAGATAGTGATAATGGATAATCAGCAATATCTCTTGGAAGCCAATCGCCAACTTTCCAATACACAACACTACACTTCCATTCCCACTTCCACACAGATGGAGACACAGACACTAGTGAGACAGATTATAGCGGACCTTTATAAAAATAAATTCATCTCACATAGACAGAAAGTATACTTAGATGGACCTGATATACCAAGACAGAGACTCTTTTACCTTTTACCAAAAATTCACAAAACACCAGAGACGTGGACTGTCCCTTTTCGGGTCCCTATGGGAAGACCCATCGTCTCTGATTGTGGTAGTGAGTCATCTCCAGCAGCTGAATTCATAGATCATTTTCTCAACCCCATCTCACAAAAACATGCCAGCTATATTAAGGACACATATCATTTCATAGACACACTTCGTACAATCCCGGTTCCAGCACAGGCATACCTGTTCACCATGGACATAGACTCTCTTTACACGAACATAGACATCCCCTCAGGGATGGCAGCAGTGGAAGCAGCACTCCGAAGATATCCAGATAGACAGAGACCAGACAAACACATCTTACAGTTACTTGAACTGGGGCTGAAAAACAATGATTTTACATTTAATAACCAATACTATCTTCAGATTCATGGGACAGCAATGGGCAAAAAGTTCGCTCCAGCATACGCAAACATATACATGGCGGACTGGGAGACTACAGCTTTGGAAAAATGCCCACTGCTTCCCTTGGTCTACAAACGCTACCTGGATGATATCTTCGGGGTGTGGCAACATAATCTACAGGACTTCACCACATTCATAGACATCTTGAACAATCATCATCCCACCATTACAGTTAAATATATCATACACCCACATAGAATACATTTTTTAGACACCACTGTTTTCTTTCCAGACACTGAAGCAACCATAGTTTACCTACACACTAAAGTTTATTTCAAAGAAACAGACACGCATGCATTACTCCACCGATCCAGTTTCCACCCCAAACATACCTTTAGGGGGATCGTCAAATCACAACTCATCCGATTCTACAGATTATGCACTCAACAGACTGATTTCAATACAGCTACACACATACTATTTGAGGCATTGAGGAGGAGGGGGTACTCCAAGCGGTCACTGAGATACATCAAAGCGGACACAATAGCAAGCGTCATCCAAAATCAATTGCCTCTTCCTCCTAACCTTAACCCAGGGGGCACTGTTCCTGACACTAACCCTAACCCCAACCCTAACCACAACCCTAACCACAACCCTAACCATAACCCTAACCATAACCCTAACCCTAACCACAACCCTAACCCTAACCATAACCCTAACCCTAACCATAACCCTAACCCTAACCATAACCCTAACCATAACCCTAACCCTAACCACAACCCTAACCACAACCCTAACCCTAACCCTAACCACAACCCTAACCCTAACCCTAACCCTAACCCTAACCATAACCCTAACCATAACCCTAACCCTAACCACAACCCTAACCCTAACCCCCAGACTTCCCCTAGAAACCCCATTCCCACATTGGGGACGGGGCCGGAACCCAAGAGGCTACCAATCATCAGCACCTATTCACACATAAACCAACGTATACATTCAAGACTGAAAAGTGCATTTTCTAACACACAACAGGCCTTCCCCCCACTACAACCATTCCGACCAATCTCAGCATACAGGAGGAATCCTAATCTGAAGGATCTCCTAGTCAATGCAACATTTTCAAACAGGCCCTCTCCCCCAGTACCCACTGAAAGCACCTACTACAGACAACTGACAAACATACACAACCCATACGCACACACCGGTAGCCAAATCACACAACTGATGAACATAAATAGCACCAACATAGTCTATGCAATCACCTGTGCATTATGCAAAAAAATCTATGTGGGGGAAACTGGATCGACAATTCTAACACGTCTCAAACAACATCTATATACAATCACCAAGAATAAACTGTCAACACATTTAGTTACACACTTCCAAACACACCATATTATACACCTCAATATCACTGGGCTAGAAACAGTCTCTACCTGGACCATAGCCCAGAGAAAGGCCGCTGAATCCAAGTGGATAGCCAACCTTAGATCTCTGGCTCCACTTGGATTAAATGGCAAACTATGAGTAGGGAAACCATTCATACATCTCACATATCCACAAACACAACCCTCCCAATAAACACCAGACTGGTAGCAATAACAGAGATCACAATAGGCCAGTGCAACACAGGGTAAAAAAACCACCAAAAAACAGAATTTATCATAAACCTAACCCTAACCCTAACCCTAACCCTAACCCTAACCCTAACCCTAACCCCACCTGAGGAACACTCCTTTCTCCAAAGACTCCGATCCAACTAAAGGGGGTAAGCACACCTGAAGTAGGTTTCTTGTATGTCAGTGAACATTAACTGGATTAAATATGCACAGTAATAGGTTCACTGTTTTAGATACCCTTCCAGAAGAGGGGGAGACTAACACTCACACCATAGAACATAACACAGCACTAACCATAACACCTTCCATCCAACACATAACCAAGACTTATTTTAAACTGATACAAGCTACGCACCACAAACACATTATCCTACATGCACTGGAAACACAGACCTTTCCAGTGGGAATGATGAAACACGTAAGGAAATTGACAGATTTTATTAAACCATCCTCACCAAACATGTCTACAAAGCAGAAAGTGGCAGTAAACACGAACAATTGGATGTTGGAAAACATGCATATCTTGCTTGAACATTATGAGACCATACTGAACACTATGCTCCCTACAGGCTTTCCCTTCAACGATAGCGCCTTTCAGACAGCAGTTCGTTGGGCGGAACACAGGTATAAACACAGATTGCGAGATAGCACAGCCCCTACAGTGATAGCGCTCTTAAAGGGCCCAGTAGCTATAGGGGCTCCTCTTCCCACCTCAGCCATTTTACACCACTTCCCCACCCCAACGGGAGGTTTTCCTCCACGAGCTACTAAGTACCCTAGACCACCGACCCAGATGATAGGACATTCCAAACAAACCCGAATCGAAGAAATCCCATCACTGATGGCTGTCAGGTTGACCAAACCTGCAGCAGCCCAAACTACACAACAGAGTCCCAGATCTGGCCAAATTGGAAGAACCTCAAACATTGCCCCTAGACTGAGTAATGAGAAATGCGCTTCAGACACTGTGGCCCCCATTTGTCAGCCTGCCAAACAAAACCCTTCCACACATCACGCAGGAGAAAGGGATGGGGGAACACCGAACCTCATATTCCCTCAGCCCAGTCAAGTAATTACAACAACTCAGCACCTAGAAACAATTGCCCAGCCCAGTATATCACCCCGATCTGACACTTACCCATTTATGATTAATTTTGAGCTAATAGAAGAGGACTTCCCACCCCTACAATCTATCGTAGTTGAAAACTCACATACGACAACAAAACCAAAGACAGTTACAATTGAGGCCCAAGTGATCCACACACCTTGGAGCCAAGTGGCAACTCCAACCATCTCTCCACCCACCGTGGCAATAGGGACAGCACAACCACCCAATAAACCTAGATCCAGTAATGTGGCAGTGTACTCTGACTTGAATATCTCAGGCCCACTCAGCCCAGACACTAACATCTCCACTTCTGTTTTCACAGAGACCCAAGCAAACATACCCATAAACCCCACTGAGGTGAGGAATAAGGAGAAAGGGGCTAAGGGTGATAAAAATATGATGATCGGACAGACCAAAGGGAAGTTCAATCCCAGTAATGTCCCGGCTGAACCCTCCCCAACACCTAATTCCCCATACACCAGACCCCCCTCTCTACCCACCCCACCTAGTATGTCTCCAAACAATGGGCTCCCCAAAGAGCCCAGGGTGAGATTGGAACTCAACTTCCCCTCTGAAACATCTCCAATACTTTTCTCTCCACAGATTGGAAACATGGTACCCACCCCACCTATCTTGGGTATTGGGAAAAAGATTGGCCAAGAACCCAGTGTAAGACTCTCTCCCCTGCCTATACCGAGACACTCCACCCCAACATCTCCACCATCTCCCCGATTATTGTACCGACCAACCAGACATAATTTGAGCACCAGAAAGACATATGATTGGCATATAACTTCACATAAACCGGTCATCGTTATAGGAGATTCTAACCTTAGTAGAATTCCACCACACCCTTATAAAGATATTCAGATAGATAGTTACCCAGGAGCACAATTTCATCACATTACTGGGGTCTTGGCAAAGTCAATCCCAAACCCCAATACTAAGGTGGTTGTGCTGTCACTAGGGATAAATAACAAAGACCAGGAAAGGAAATCAACACCCATAAGCCAACTACAGATACTCCACAATAAAGCCACAGTCATGTACCCAAATGCCACCATTTACTGGCCAATCATCAACTTCTCACCCAACCTCACACGTCAACAGAAGGACATGCTGAAACATATCAACACATACATCACTACACATTACAATGCCCTACTGGAAATAGACCATTCAGAATTCATCACTGAAAATCATGACTACATACATTGGACACCAGCTACAGCAGCTAAAATACTGAAACATTGGGCAACTCAGCTAAAGTGGTAGAGGAGGGTAAGCGCATAGGACAGTCCCTCCACCAATACACTAATATTATGAATCTCTCCACGGTATTTGTTCTGTCCCCTTCTGAGACTCGGCTGCTGGAGAGGGGACTAACCTTTGTCCCGACACCGATGCGGTCGGATTATGGGGACCTGCAAAGGGACATCCATAGATTCCATAGAAACCTCAAGTTATTAGACCATTTTGACTATACTACTGATTTTATTACCCAACCATTCACTGAAAGATCTAAATGGGAACCCTCACTAAAGAAACTATCACAACCAATTAGAAAACTTATTAAAACTAATACACAGATTATTAGAGATTTACATAGCTCTACCATTACAACTTCACATAACATTACACAAGACGAAAGACTAGCTATAACCCAGCTAAGACAAAACAAACATATAACAATTAAACCAGCAGACAAAGGCTCCAAGATAGTGATAATGGATAATCAGCAATATCTCTTGGAAGCCAATCGCCAACTTTCCAATACACAACACTACACTTCCATTCCCACTTCCACACAGATGGAGACACAGACACTAGTGAGACAGATTATAGCGGACCTTTATAAAAATAAATTCATCTCACATAGACAGAAAGTATACTTAGATGGACCTGATATACCAAGACAGAGACTCTTTTACCTTTTACCAAAAATTCACAAAACACCAGAGACGTGGACTGTCCCTTTTCGGGTCCCTATGGGAAGACCCATCGTCTCTGATTGTGGTAGTGAGTCATCTCCAGCAGCTGAATTCATAGATCATTTTCTCAACCCCATCTCACAAAAACATGCCAGCTATATTAAGGACACATATCATTTCATAGACACACTTCGTACAATCCCGGTTCCAGCACAGGCATACCTGTTCACCATGGACATAGACTCTCTTTACACGAACATAGACATCCCCTCAGGGATGGCAGCAGTGGAAGCAGCACTCCGAAGATATCCAGATAGACAGAGACCAGACAAACACATCTTACAGTTACTTGAACTGGGGCTGAAAAACAATGATTTTACATTTAATAACCAATACTATCTTCAGATTCATGGGACAGCAATGGGCAAAAAGTTCGCTCCAGCATACGCAAACATATACATGGCGGACTGGGAGACTACAGCTTTGGAAAAATGCCCACTGCTTCCCTTGGTCTACAAACGCTACCTGGATGATATCTTCGGGGTGTGGCAACATAATCTACAGGACTTCACCACATTCATAGACATCTTGAACAATCATCATCCCACCATTACAGTTAAATATATCATACACCCACATAGAATACATTTTTTAGACACCACTGTTTTCTTTCCAGACACTGAAGCAACCATAGTTTACCTACACACTAAAGTTTATTTCAAAGAAACAGACACGCATGCATTACTCCACCGATCCAGTTTCCACCCCAAACATACCTTTAGGGGGATCGTCAAATCACAACTCATCCGATTCTACAGATTATGCACTCAACAGACTGATTTCAATACAGCTACACACATACTATTTGAGGCATTGAGGAGGAGGGGGTACTCCAAGCGGTCACTGAGATACATCAAAGCGGACACAATAGCAAGCGTCATCCAAAATCAATTGCCTCTTCCTCCTAACCTTAACCCAGGGGGCACTGTTCCTGACACTAACCCTAACCCCAACCCTAACCACAACCCTAATCACAACCCTAACCATAACCCTAACCATAACCCTAACCCTAACCACAACCCTAACCCTAACCATAACCCTAACCCTAACCATAACCCTAACCCTAACCACAACCCTAACCCTAACCCCCAGACTTCCCCTAGAAACCCCATTCCCACATTGGGGACGGGGCCGGAACCCAAGAGGCTACCAATCATCAGCACCTATTCACACATAAACCA